>NC_092211.1:15063119-15367723 GCF_043381705.1 Parasteatoda tepidariorum
ATGATCTAATTAAAAGGTATAATCATTTATTTTACACATGGGTACATATTTTTATGTGGATACAAATCTGTGTGTCTTCGAAGACTTTAAAACATACTGTTTCGCTGCGAAACAGTTTTTTTATCGCTTCATCTTTGATAAAAAATGTTATTTAAAAAAATGCTCAGACTCCAGATTTTCTTAAATAATATACATTTCATTAATTCGAATAATAGAATCGCTCAAAACACTTTAGTTTCAGTTTAAAATTTTTTTTATTTATTTTTACAAATACTTTCTAAAAAATGAAAAAAAAAAAACTTTGCTTTGTCGTGTATTTCTTTTATGAACTCTTTTATGAACTTCTTTTATGAATATCCGACTTTTGAAATATTTTATGCGTATCTATATTTCGCAAACTTTTACTTATATAAATTTTTTTCCTCTATTATATATTCGTAAAATATTGTTAATATCGCAAATATTCCTTCACAATGCATTCTTATAAAAGTCATAGAGCAAAAGATATATGCATTCCTATAAAAGTTATAAAGAAACTGGATTGGAGATTTTTAAAATATTATCTAATATCTGAATTTGGAGAATTTAAATCACTATGATGTGACATAAATGGATAATTTACTTTACTAGTAGCACTTGAAGGCAACTTCACTGAAAAGCAATGATAATATTACATGATAACTAAATAATGGTGGTACACTATCAAACAACCATCACATTTGTTCAGGTTTTGCTATTTTTCCCGTCTATATGTTTTTATAAACATAAAATATCCGGTGTTGATGAATTATGTTTCTCTCACGGTCATCCGTCCTTTTTTTTCGCATGACTCAAATCGATTCCAATTTTCCACGGTCACCCACGGGAACTATGGGTAAAAGAAAAAAAAGAGAAATGATTGAAATCGAAAAAGGAAAGGAAAAAAAAAATTCAGATTTGGGCAGTGATCAACTGAAAAAAGGGAGAAAATCTTGTGTTACTAAAAAAAAATATACCTAGAATGAAAAAAAATACAGAGGAAAGAACTAGAAGAGGGAGAGAACATGTGAAGATAAAAGTTTGTGAGGAACGCATACCAATAGGAAGGGCCTCCAACTGAAAGAATTCGAGATAGAATATCTAGAGCCAAACGATCTGTAAAGGAATTGTACGGGAATTTAACCTTTTGTATGAGGGGAATTTAATAACTAATTCGGAATTAAATATTAGATTCATGATCCAAAATACATTCAAAGTAGAAATTTTTCTGAAATTGTAATTTGCTTTTTTATTTTCATTAATATTTTTATTGGAATATTCACACTCTCGGAATATTTAAAATAATTACTTGTATATATGATTCCGTCAAGTTCGAAACTCGGTTTTCCATGGAATATAATGTATGAAGTGATTCATACATTGCTCAGGCATCATATAGAATAACTAATGAAAAATCAAAGCATTTTATACCCGTATTATATTTCTGATTTCACCTAAAACCGTTAGGTATACCGAACTTCGGCATTTCATTCATTGACTATAGCATTAAGTACAAAATTCTTGGCTAACCCTTACTGGTATGATTTCATAATAAAAATATTGTACATGAAATAACCATTAAATTTTTATTTAAAAAGATTTGCTTCATTTTGTAAATGTGCACATTTTGTAAATTAAAACTATAATATGATATGAATATAATTTTAAATCATTGTAGAATATCAAGAACTTAACTATATGAAAAAAGAAGCATACTCGCAATTTTAAAAGAGGGGATAAAGATGGCTCTCAGTAATGATTTAACCTTTCTGGGGTGACACTTTTTTTATGTCAACTATGTGATTTAATTTAGATTAAATTATGATCTCATGAAAATACTAGGTATAACTTATACGAATTTGAGGAGATTTAAGCCAATTTTCATGCAGATGAAACTTTATTTTTTTTATATCATTTTACAAAAAAAAGAGAAGAAAAAAAATATTATTTCAGTTGTGAGTAAACATTTACGAATCAAACAGAAATTTATGTTTTTAGCCTGGAAAGAAATTTTATCAGAAAATAATTTTTTTAATGCTTTCAAAATAAAATATAATTCATTGTTCCCACTTTAAAATAATGACATTGCTTCAATGAATCACGTGAAAAAATGAGATGATAATGTCTAATGATTTGAAAAGCTTATGATTGTTCCTTTATAAATCATTATTATTTGACTAAAACTTATAAAATAAAAGTATCTTTTTATTAACATATAATGAACATAGTATGAGCTCTGAATTGAAATATATTAAAAGCACTCAAATTAAAGTAAACTTAATGAAGAATTTGTTTTAATTTCAGTAAAATCGAGCATAAGATGATTTAAAATAGTTAATTCCAAATCTATTATATAATAAATATTTTCTTCGGTATAAATTTTTTCTGCATATTCATTTTTGAACTATTAAGTGTTCTTAAATAAATAATCACAAGAAGCTGATGCGGCAAGAAATTCCCATATTAAAAGCATCATTCACTTCAAAAATTTATAAATAGGAAGAAACGTGTCGATTCTTTGTACCTAAACATGCCGCCTGTTATTTCCTATTTATGTAGCGAATGAAGTTTTTAATCAGGTAATAAGTTTTATTTATGAATATAAGCGAACCCATTATAAACTAAAATAAATCAATTCAACAGATGTTTACTTTTATGTTAAATTAAAGGAAAATTCTGCAGTTACGTTTATTTTTTAATGAAAAATGTAAATATAGAAACTGAAAATATTTTAACAATACTTGAAAATTACTTTTCGAATTCGTTCGGGTTTTGATTTTTTTGCTATTCAAAGAGTATTTTAGTGTATATTCCAATCAATTTAACATCAAAAATTAAAAAGGTATAATACTGAAAAATTGTGTAAATTACAAAATTTTTCTGAAATATTTTGTGCTTAAGATCCTAGGTCTTTTTACATTATTTAAACTCCATTTTTTCCCCAAAATATTAAAGTATTTGAATTCATATTAAGGAAGCAAATTATTTTAAAGTAATACATTTGAAAGTCGTGCAAATTTTAAGCTAGTTTTACTATAGAGCGTTAAAGTTTATTAATTAAAAGAAAAAAAAATATTTTCTTACATTTAAAATTTAAGAGGAAACTACATTTTTGTTATCAGTGGGATATTTATTAATTGAATAAATGTGTAGAAAGAGAGAAAATACCATTTTTTGCCTGGTATGCAAGTAAATAGATTCAAAAATTTAAAAATGTTTTTTTTTATTAATCCTTTTAGATATTTTCTTATTTTTAGTTTCAATTTATCGATATAAATATGTATTTTTTTAGATAAGATATCATTCACAAACTTTTTTTTATAAACAAAATTTTAAAACTTAGATAAAGGTTTGTTGTAAAATAATACAGTTAATTCAATTTATTCATTTATTATTATGTAGAAAAGGTTTTTATTTCTTATTTTCTGATAGAAATTTGAAATATTAATGAAATTTTTTGGTTCCTGGAGAATTTGGATCTAAAGCATGGGCTTTGGATACCAAAACTCAAGTTAGAACCGGAATACAGGTCTAGTTTCTTAGATATTATAAGTTTTTATCTTAAAATGTCATTTTCAAAAGTAGAAGGATGTTCTCACCTTGTTATTCTAAATACAACAAAGATAAAAATTGTCAAGCTTAATTCCTTCAAAATATTTAACTTAGCTATTGTGTTACTCGATTATGTATGACTCAGAAGCTTAACTAAGAAAATGTTCCAGAAAAACGAAAAATATTGTCCATGATGAAACATTTTCCATGATGTCCATATTGTCCATGATGAAATTTTCTAAAAATTATTTTTATAATTCTTCCTTCTTTCTCGAGTTTGCACAAATGTTTTAAATACTCGGCACAACTATTTCTTAATTTCATTTTTTGTCCTTACTTATCTTTAATATAATAAAATATTGAGATGACAGTATTTTTGATATGAAAATTACGCATTCTTTTTAAAGGTGAAACTGCGTGTTTGGCGAAATTTTTATAGCTTGGAAGAGAGGCTATTTCACTTTCAGCGATTTTTTTAACAGATCCAAATTATTATAATGAAAAATATACTTGATTGAGAATAAAAATCAGTATTTAATATATCACTGATTAAAATCTACAATACAATCTTTTGATAGAGTACTCTTTAATTCTCACGTGATTACATGAAAATCAATTAAATATCAGTAATATATATATTTTTTTCATTTCTTAGTAAATAAATAATTAAACGAATTCGATTGCGACGTATGCCCTTATATTTATTATTTTTTATTTGAATGCTTGCTCATGCAAATTAAAAAAAAAATGATTAAAAAAATTTCAATTTTCTTAGGAAGGGAAGATGTTAGTTTTAATTATTAAATTAGCCTGCCGAAGTTCTTTATAAAAATACAAAAATGACTCTATATATATTTGCATTCACTCAACATTCAATCGGCAAGATTTCAACGATGCTATTTTAAATCTCGTTGCTGAGGAAAAAACTTCATAATTGCATTATTTTTATCGCTCTCCTTTTTTTTTATTGATTTTTTTACTTCTTCATTATTTTAACTTTAATTTCAACTGTGATAAAAATTTATTTCATGCGTACTGCAAGAAAAATACAACAGGAAATAAGAAAATACCGCATTATTTATTTTAGTTACTCATTTTGTACGTTTTATTGTTACAAAAGTTTTCGTTGGGGGGACGGAATAAAATGGTCGGTAGGGCATTGGGCCCATGTTCAAGAATTCCGGGCGTTCGATCCCTGCCGGCCAAAAATGTAGTGAATGGTGACTGATGCAAGTTAAATCCATCGAGTCGCAAAATCCTCCATGTTCCCATAACAAATAAATACCTCTGGAGATACTGATCCAGGAGTTACCTTCTCTTCTGGATTGGTTCAAAATTACAAGACTACGGAGTTGAACATTAGTAGTCGTAAACCAAAATTGGGTCGACTGTTCAACGACGGATATAAAATTCTTATGACCACATATTCAGTAAAAAATATAAGACTGAAAAGTGAGTTAACCAAATAAATGGTTTTTATGTTATGCTTTAAAGTATCATGATAAATTTACCACATATCATATTTAATTGCTAATTTTATCAAAATCATTAGTAAAGTGTTTCCATTAAAATTACTGAGCTTTTCGGTGTTCCCATAGAGCAATAATTGAAATTTTTAAATAATTTAATGTGGGAGCATTTTAAATAAATATATATATATATAATCATAAGGAAGGGAGCCAAATGATCAAAATAATGTTAAGGAACTTAAAGNTTTAATCATTTTTTTTAATTTGCATGAGCAAGCATTCAAATAAAAAATAATAAATATAAGGGCATACGTCGCAATCGAATTTGTTTAATTATTTATTTACTAAGAAATGAAAAAATATATATATATTACTGATATTTAACAATGATATTTGATTGATTTTCATGTAATAACGTGAGAATTAAAGAGTACTCTATCAAAAAAATTGTATTGTAGATTTTAAACAGTGATATATTAAATACTGATTTTTATTCTCAATCAAGTATATTTTTCATTATAATAATTTGGATCTCTTAAAAAAATCGCTGAAAGTGAAATAGCCTCTCTTCCAAGCTATAAAAATTTCGCCAAACACGCAGTTTCACCTTTAAAAAGAATGCGTAATTTTCATATCAAAAATACTGTCATCTCAATATTTTATTATATTAAAGATAAGTAAGGATAAAAAATGAAATTAAGAAATAGTTATGCCGAGTATTTAAAACATTTGTGCAAACTCAAGAAAGAAGGAAGAATTATAAAATTTTTTTTTAGAAAATTTAACCGTGAAATACAAGAGAGTTTTACACTTTAACGGACACGATCAGTTCTTTCATGGAATAACTAGGTATTCTATAAAATAACGGATTTCATACTTTAACGGTAACATATACATTGCTAACAATTTATAATTATGTTCCAAATTTTCTAACAATTTTTACAAGAGTAAAGAGTGTTAAAAGAAAACATCGCCTGCGTGTTTTATTAGCATTTATATATCCAGACGAAATAAAAGAAAACTAGGATTATTTACGTCTATTTAACGGAAACTTTAATTTAGAAAAATTAATCATAGCATTTTTTTACAATGAACAAGACTAAGTGTATTTTTTTGCAAATACCCAAAAAAATTGTAAATTTATTTGAATGCTCGAGAATTTTAGTAAGAAATTCTATTTTAAAAATGTAAATAAGGTTTGTTTTGAATTTTTAAATATTATTTTAAATTTTTGCTATTTTTAAAACATGAAATTTTTGTTTTCAAAATAACCAATATCGAAAGAAATCAGTTTTCACAACGTATGTAGGTGATGCATACATAAAATTTTACTCACATACTTTTACTGAGAAAAAAAAATGATCCAAACTACCATAATATGATAATTTAGTTGGTTTCTAACGACATGGGAACACCAAAAATCTCAGCCTTTTTGTTTTGATTTTTGTAAAATTAGCAGTGAAATATGATTTTATAATGTGTGGTAAAATTTGATAAATGCTGCAATTTTGTCATTATACCTTGAAGCATGGCATAAAAACCATTTATTCCGTTAAATTTGCTTTTCAATTAAATATTTTTTAATTTAATGCGTGGAAATAAGAAATATAATTTTTAATTATAGTTCTTAAGTGTAATTTAGAATAATTTGAACAATGAGAATTTCCGGTAAACCATTACCATATGAACGGAAGATTTTTCAAATTAATGGCTAAAATACCTTATTTTGGTTTTAATAAGGGACAATACGATAATTTAACTATAATTTTTCCGCCATGTTTCATGCATATTAATATCCGACTTGTAAATACCTAATTTTCAGGAACTAAATTTATGAATTTACTATTTGGTTAAATTTGTTTAGAAAAACATAACGCATGCCTCCAGTGCCGATGTTGTTTTAATCATAAAATGATGATGTCAGTATATTTCTCATGCACCATACTCTGCATTCAAAATTGGATAAAAACGCACTACCCACGTAAACGAATTAATTTAGGATTGAAAATGAAACTCCTGAATAGCATATGTGATCTAAGTTGGTAATGCTCTATTTTCAATTTTTTTTTCTATCTTTATTAGATAACGGGGAAAGTATTAATTATTGGTTTATTCAATTTTTCCCCAGCTGATTTTATAGCTTAAATTATTATGTAGGCAATTGTAAATAAGATTACTTTTCATTGTTTTTTTTAAAAAAAAATACTTATAAATTGTTTTGATTCCTACCCGGAGGAAAAAAAAATGTATGATGGTATTAATATTTCTGGTAAAAAAAAAATATTTCAATGAAATTAAAATATACAGTATTTAAACCATTCCTTTTTCTGTTCATATTGTAACTGTTTACTGGAAATTCTGATTATCGGCATATAGTTACATATAGTTCCTATTACTACACATTTAGTAAAAAAAATACAAAACTGAAAAGAAAATTTAACCGAACAAATGGTTTTTATGCCCTGTTCTGAGGTTTCATGGTGCAATTACTCAATGTTAAAAAATTAACTATATTTTATCAATCGCATATTATAAAACTATATTTTACTTTAAATTTTTTTAAAAATCATTACCGAAGTGCTTTGGTAAAAATTATTGAGCTTTGTGGTGCTTCCATGCAACCAGAAACACAGTAAATACTAGTATATTCTGATAGCTTTGATCATGCTTTTTTTTCTCAGTGTAAATATATAACTAATGGTGTTTTATTAAAATTTTTTATCAATGTCAACAAATGGTGTTCTTGCATCTATTTCTTATAGTTAGGAGATAAATTTTGATATGTTTAAATCAAAAGACGTTTTATAAAAAAATCGTAAAAAGATGAATTAAAAGAATTTAAATTATGAACTAATGAAATATTATTTATAGAAAACCTGATCCCAATACATGATTTTTATCTTTAAGCATGATATTTAGGTAACAATAAAAATTATATTAAAAACATATGAGAAAATATGTTTACTAAGCGTCTTCTACTAAGAAAGAATTCTTTAAGTTGATAAATTTTTAGAACATTAAAAAAATGTCATGTTCATAGGGTTTCCATAGTTTATTTTTGATATTTAAATAAATTATAGAATAGGTTGCACGTTTCAAATCGCGGGTAAGAAACTTTATCATTGTACAAAAAGCTTTTCCCCACAATAAAATTAAAATGTATTTATTCATCGATTTATTTTTACTGGATAATCAATGTAAAAAGAACTGCATCTTATTTTTTATACAATAATAAAAAAAAAATGAATCCCTAAAAGTAAAAGAAATTTCGGTGCTTGAAACAGCGATCCAAATATGTATATAAAATCCAGAAAAAATTAAGCATATTTTTCATTGGTTACGAGCTCCTAATATGTATACTAACATGTAAACTTCTCCCAAGGTGTATAATATCTTGCACATAAACGTAATCAATTTCTTTCATTATTCATTCACAAATATCTCATATTAAGTATCTTTTAATCAACTCAAATTTAAAATCTCCCGTAACAAAAAGATGTTTTGTATTTCGACTTGACTCCAATATGGATAACAGTTTCGTGCTCATCTATTTTAAGTCTCTAAAAAACTTTTCACTCATTTGAAGTATTTAGGAATCATTATAGGTATTGAGGAAGTCTCTTTTCTCTTCATAAAAGGAAAACTCGACGAATTGTAGAGTTATTTTAATTATGAAATAACAGTGAAGACTAATTATTTATTGCTACACAACATAGCTAAATTTATTTTTAAATGAAGAATTTAACGTTTAATTTAACGTTTTAAATTAATGTTTTGTTTCTTAAAATTGAAAATGACAATTCCTCCAAAAGAAGATGATTTTGGAAGAATTGTGCAAATGCATGACAGTTAAATGGCTTTACGTCTTTATTAAATTACAATACATTGTTAAATATTTGCTCAAGTAAGTTTTATCAAATATTCATAGTAAAGGGAGGTTAGATATTTGAATTTATCCAAAAATTGGTTTTAGGAGCTTCTAGGTCTTAAAAACTGATTTCAAAATCTCTGATGTTGGGTGGTTTTCAATATTATTGTCGGGCAATTAGGTATGTAGATCAAGGGTTCTTGCCGTATAAAAATTATTATATTTTTTTTCCTGTATGAAAGTTATTAAGTATTCTAACTGATGTTATTGTGTTAAAACAAATTTAAATATTATTTGTATTATTGTGTTTAAATTGTGTTAAAACAATTTGTGTTTACAAATTTAGAAATTCATCTTAAAGTAACATTGCAACTTCGGATTCTAACGGTTTCATTAAAATATTGAGTGTTAAACATTGACTTTATTGTGCTTGAATTTATAAATTGACTGTGTGCAAGAAATTAAAAAAAAAATTAAAATAAAGAAATTCATCTAAAATTAATCTTTAAAAATTTCATTTGCTATTTTTTGTGTGTCCAAAGCTTGTATCATTTCATAAGATTTTAAATCTTTTGATTTCTTAGTTGTTATCGTCCTATCAAGTATTTTTATAGCTCAAAAAGAGGTTAGGTTGGGTGTTTCTCTCGATAATCATTCCATTGTCTTCTGAGTTGAAGTTTGAAGGCTCAAAACCAGCCGGAACACTTTCCACGTGGTTTAGTTTTTCGCAGTGTTAAAATTATTCTTTCCAACACATAACTCAATGTTAGTCATTCAGCGTTCCACATTGATGTGGTTGTATTTGAATTTATAAACATTTTCAAAAAATAAACATGAAAAAAAAAATACTTGAAATGAGCTTTAAAAAATAATCTCACCTGCCTAACGAGTTTCTTCTGAGCCAGTACCAAAGATCATCTCTAAACACTACGTAACAAAACGCAACTGAATATCGCGCCTCAAAGTTACAAAGCCGCGTCACATTCAACAGTTTAACAAAAATGCAACCAGAAACCTCACACAACATAAAAGCTCTTCATGTTTGGAAATATCTGTCGCTATAAACAAGGCGATTTGATAAGTAAATGACCTTTGCTTAGCCAATCCGCTCGGCTCTGGGGTTTCAGAATTCTTTACGAGCCCCGCTTTCCCTTTTTCAAGAATTTTATGACCCTTCCTTTGAAAATGGGTTTGAAGAGGAGACTATTTGACCATTCCAGACAATTGCCCTAGAACATGCGACCCTCTTCCATCAACGCAGGTGATCACTTCTCTTAATGAGGGGGTCTAGACCCCCTACCTGTGTCCCCAACAATTTCATGACTAGGATAATGGTTTGGGTGATGATTATTAGGAAGTTATAACACACACCAGGGAATATACAAGGGTGGTGAAAGAGGGGAAATGAAATTTCTATAAAAAGTTGAAATCCCACCGGTTGTTTAAATTGTTTGTTGTTTAAATTTTTAGATTCACATTTTTTAAAGAAACATAATTTTCGATTAAATATATAGTAGAACAATTGCTTAAACGCTTTTTATTTTATGTTGGTTGCATTGAGAAATTGGAATTAAAAAAAGAACACATAAGTAAAAAAAAAAAAGAAAACGAATTTTTAAAAATTATTTGAGTTTGACACTTTTTTAAACTTGTTATTTAAAACCTTTGATTTAGATTTTAAAACTAATGCACTTTATTTTGTTCTACTGTGGAGTTTTTTGTTCTACAGTGTTATAATTGAAGTATCCGTAGAAAAAAAATGCGAATATTTTCAGTTTAGATTGGGTACCATATAAAATTTACCAAAAAATGTTTTCCATTAAAGAAAAATGTTTTAATGCTTATAGTATTTATTTATTTCCAAATAAAATCGTGAAGGGTTACATTAATATTTTAGAAATACCTGATTCCCGATTTTATTGTAATAAATGTAAGGATGTGTAAAATAAACATGTAATGAAAAAAAGTTAAAATATTATTTATAAAGGTGAGTAAATACCGGATAGATTATTAAAAAGTGAGAAAACGTAAGCAACGATGAAATTACAAAATATTAAAACAGTATTTCAAGAGAAGAGAACATTCCTGATAACTTCATATGTGGGGGACTATGTAAGACAAACATTAAGTTACAAACACGATAAAATAATAATTACAGATGGAAAACAAATCTAGTACATTTTTTAAAGAGAGAATGTTTGTAAAGAAACAAAACTCAATATCAAATGTTTCCTTCACAGTGTATAGTTTACTAACCTTTTATCAAACTTCTTATGGTTAAATAATTATGGTGTTTAATATTTCAAAAAATTAAAATTATAGCTCTCCTTTATTTCTAATTTCAATCTTAAAATATTTACTATCAAAAGAGATATAGTGTCCTTTTTATTATTGATATTTTTAAGCTTTAGGTTTTAAATATATTTTAACAACGAACTCTTAAAAATAAAAACTTAGCAGAAAATGAATGATAATTTTACTGGTGATTAATCTATAAATGTCGCAAATTTCTTTCTAAATTTTTAATCAGAAAATTTAATACTTGATTTCAGTCGTGATTTTGTTTGCTTTCTTTGTATAATTAAATGCTTTCATAAAGATGTTGCAATGAAATTGCAACTTAATTTTCTTAAATATTTCGAAATGATGCTTGGAAACTTGACAGAAAATTAGTTCATAAAATATGAGTATAAATAATTGTAGAGGTATTCAAAAAACATCACAATAATCTTTTTAATTCACACCTGCATATCTTTCATGTGTTTTTCTATCAGAAAAAGATTTTGCTAATTCTTTTCAAAATATCACTTTTAAAATAGCAGATTCATGTTGTTGTTTTTTTCATTATCTTTCTTTATATAAATATATTTGATACTTTAAAACCGATTCAGGGAAGTGGTTTATATTATATAATCTGCTGATTCCATTTATGATATTACATAAACTGCGCATTGCTGTCGGGGGTGTAGCTCAGTGGTAGAGCGCTCGCTTCGCATGCGAGATGTCCTGGGTTCAAATCCCAGCTCCTCCAAGTCTCCTGTAGAGTTCAAAATTTTACTCCAATGCAATTTCAAATCAATTATTAAAACTATTTTTTTATTTTTTTTTATTGATTTTTGAAGCAATTTTTAGTTATTACTTATAATCATTATATTTTTTAATTTTGTTTTCAGAACGTGGGTTACGTTACACACTTTTGCAACATTTAACATTTATGATAATTTTCGAAACATAATTTATTGCTTTTGAATACATCTATCTGCTTTCTTTTCTAAGTTTCAAACTATGTGAAGAAAGTATAAGAAAAAAACATTTCATTTAAAACATAAAATCAATTCTAAAAATATTTTTTCTAATTAAATTACGCTTGAATATAAATTTCTTTTTTTTCATCTGAAGTAGGAACCATTCTCTGATTGGTGCACATCTGTTTTGAAGCAAAGCAGGGGGAACGAAGCGGGAGGAAGACAGGCCATTATTCACAGAAGGGGATCCACATTTCTTTTCAGCCCTCTTCAGCCAATAGAAGACCATTTCAGCTCCAGTCCTTGAATTCGGAATGAGGTGAGATTTTAAAAGGAATGATTAATGAATAGATAATTCTAATTCTTTATTTTCTCTTATGAAGGGGACAAAAATTGATTAGTTGACTTCGAAATGGATGATTTGAAGCATCGCTGATGAAAAGATCGATTCACTGCAGTGAAAAGGAATTCGTTTGGCTAAAATTTTTAATATATATTCATTAATGAAGTATTTGAGAGTATATTGCAACGTTTTTCAAATTAGAGAATGCTTTATTCTTCTTAATGTTATTACACTATTACCTTACAAGTCAGCATCCAGACGCGTTTTTAACCTCTTTAACTATACATTTATTGATTTGAAAAATCATTTAAATTAATGCAAATTTATTCATGTTTCGTCATTAGTCATTTATTAATTTGAAGGAGTATTTATTATTTTATAAAAGATCTTCGAGTAATAGTATGACTTATCAGTGCTAAAATTTTTAGTTTCATTTCACTGTTGTTACATTACCAAATCAGCCACCAAACAAGCACTTAAACACCCATGGATTTAAATTTAAAATATTTAACTTTTTGTCACTAAAGCTTAAACGAAATTAAATATTCAAAAAAAAATTTTTTTAATCGATTTATTTATTTTAAGAAGTATTCAAAACTTTGTTTCAGAGTTACTTACATAAGACAACGCTGCATTTCATTTTATTCTAACATAATTTGTTGTCTCATATAAAAAAAAAGCATACAGTTAGTTTTTTTTATTCCATTGGGTTAAAATCCCTAAGAGATTTAAACCCATAAGAGATTCATAAGTTAAATGCTTAGTTTCTTAAGATTGCGCTCATTATAATCGCATTTACTGTCACATTTAATTTAATTCAGACAATTTTAGCTACATTATTGATTTCATTATTTTAATTACCTCGTACAATATTTTATAACTTTATAGTTAAAATTCTAAAATTTCATCGTTCGTGTTCGTTCCTAAATTTCACCGTCCAATGCTGAAAATTATAGAAATTCATTAGAAATTTCGCAGAGATTCTAGGCTTTCATTTCAGTTTCAAATACTTAAATTTTGATCATAAAATTGTTCAGCTATAACTTCTATAACTGTTTGGCCAACACAAAATGAATAAAAATAAATAAATTAAAAAAGTATATAGTAAAAGGCACCACAGTAATAATCGTATGATTTTGGGGTCGTTGATTAATTTATTGTTGTTAAATATTTATATGAATGTAATGTGATATTTTTTTTAAAAAAAATGGCGAAATTCGAAGATAAAATTATAAATCTGTGGAAAGGATATTATTAGACTTCTTGCTTTTACCAAATGATTAGAATTCTTTAAGAAGCTCTAAGAATTTTTAAGTGGTAATAATGAAGCTTATCTTATTGGAAAAAGAGTTCACCTGAAAAAGAAAATACTGCAGACAGCACAGGAATTAAAGCACATCGGAGAAAAGAGCTTCGAAAAAAAAAAACGCATCGGGTTAATTATATAATAGTAACAGTACAATTGATACGGTCCGTAGAGCAAAATTTTAATATTTAGTATATATATATATATATANATATATATATACTTTTAATATCAGATATTTATATATATCTGATATTAAAAGTAGCGTTCAATAGCTTTCAAGTGATCAAGTTAAACTCTGTGTTTTTTAATTGTTTTGAAATAATACCTAGTTTTGTTCGAGGAAATATTTAACTACATTAAATTCGATTTTAAGCGACTCGAATTTAATCGGTCGTTGCATTTATGAAAAATGAGGTTCTTTTTAATTTTTTTTTTTTTTAAAAATCCAGTGCTCTTTTTTCAGAAGCTTTTTTCCCGGGTTTTTGTCTGAGTGTTTTTTTTTTTTCCTTGATTCATCGTATTGTGATAGTATAGTAATTGCAGACAAATAATACTTTCCACTAGAATTTTGTTAGAATTATGTTAAAATGATACATTGCAACATTTCTGTTAATAGTTTTAACCTTCACAAGATTTACCCCGAGAGATTATCATTAATTGATGAATGTACTATTATAGGTAAAACATAAAATATTAAAAATTTCTTAGACGTAAAATTCCAAATTAATAGCTGTGTCCTCTATTATTTTTTAAAAAATACTATTAATGAAATTTGAGCAAATACCTAATTGCATTGAATTCGTTATTAGTCATAGACCATTCAATTTTTGAAGTGGTGCTTTTTTTACCCGTGATTTTTGACCGACAGCTTATTTTTCCTAGATTATTTTAACTTCGTGTATTACTGTTTAGCGATGATTGCTTTGAAATAATAGTTTAAAAAAGGCCTTTATTGACTTACAAAATTCATTTCTGAGCTTATGTCACCAAAATAAAATTAATATTGAACAACGCTTCATGTAGTTGAAATAACTGTATAAGGAAAAAAAAACCAGGTGTAGATGAAAAAGTTAATAGGCGAGATTCAAAAGACATCTTGAATAATAAGATTGATAGATTTCATATTCATTTTTATTATCATACAGTTTCTAGAAAATTATCGAAAAATCTATTTATTATTAAAAAAATAGTCTCTAATTTAACGGACTGTAACTACATTAATAGAAATTTTTTGAAAATTTTAAACTCTAAAATCATTGCCAAAATTTGACTTTGAAATAATACAAGTATTTTCAAAAAAAAATTATTTTTAATAGAAAATACGTTTTAAACTGCAAATAATACTTATAGTCTGATATAAATAGTGAAATGAACTGATATTTTAAGTTTAAAGTTTGCGTTTCCTAAAATAAAGGGATATTTTAATTTACCTGTTTACATTACATTTTCTTACCTGTTCACAATTTCTTGCATCATCGGCTACTGTTTAATTAAGTTTACTCTTGTTTAAAGAATTTCTTTTATTTCATAATATTTAATTATTAAATATAATATTTAATAATTATTTTGGAATGTTTTCTGAAGGAGCTTCATTTCCTTTCAGATATAATTTAAACACCTTAAAACGCCACTTTAAAAAAAAAAAAAAGCATATTGTTGACTTTAATTGTATACTGTTAACTTTAATTGTATATTGTTGACTATATTGCATAACATATATACGATAACATATAACCATTGTTTTCAAAAGTTTTAAGAATTATAAGATTGTTCATTATTAATATAATAAAGGATATTCAAATATGATAAAGGCTGTTCAAGCGTGTTACAATACATTAAAGCAGCAATTAAATAAATGATTCTTACTATACATAAAGCATTATCATTAATAAACAGTCTAGACATATATTTAACTTGGAATCATAAAAAAGAAACACCTGTAAAAAACAATGAGAACAAAAAATCATCGAAAAAACAGTTGTTTTTGACAATTTTTTTTTTCTTTTTTAATTTCTTAATAAATGTTACAATTTAAAAATACAACATAGCGAAAGTAATTTTGATTGAAAATAAAGTTTGTAATTGACAAAAATATATGTTTATTCAATTATCTAAAACTGTAAAAAGGAAAGTCTTTTTTTTTATTTATTCATTCATTATATTGTAAAACAATTGGAAATATTTTTAACTCTACACACGCTATCAGTTACGTAATTTTAGAGTAAATTAGCTGTGGAAATTGTGTTGCAAGTGATATAGATAAAATGAATCAACAGTTAAATACACATTATTATGATGTCATTATACCCATTTTTAGATGCGGCCTTGATATTTTTGGCTTGCTTTTCAGTTACTTCAAACTACGTACTTTTGTTTTTTTTTCTTTCCTCGCTTAAAAAAACGGAAAAATATAAATAAAATGAATTCATAACATTTGTATTGCTAGTGAAAATGGGCAGTAATGCGTCAAAAGGTAAAGAGAAAAGAAACTGTATTATAATGCTTGAAAAATGTGGTTTTTAATAATATTTACTTTAAAAAATTTATTTTGCCGTCTAACATTTTTTATTATTGATATTGAATTTTTTTATTTAATGAAATGTATGAAAATTCGATCAACAAAACTGAATCTTCTAATTAAAATAAAAAAAACCCGAACAAAAAGGTCTTTTAAAAGCCTTTTTTCCGACTAAGCAAGAGAATATAAAGCGTTTTAAAACTTATTTTAATATACTTATTCTAAGCAATTGTGATTTAATAACGTAAATGAATTAAGTTTTAATATAAAATAAGTGGAAAAAAATAGCAATTTAAAACATAAATTAAGAGGAATATTTTACTGATGTTCGATGTTTGAAAGCAAAAGGACTTAAAATTCTTCTAATATTTCAATCGATGCTTCCATTAATGGAGTTCCAGTTTTATGGGAAGAACGCATAGAAAGAAATGAAAAAAATTTAGAAAAATAAATTTTTATATACTATATAGAAAATTAAAACAGTTCAGCTTCATAAATATATGAGAGGCATTTTTTTGGAATTGATTTGAAATTTATTTGCTTTGATAGTGAAATATATTTTCTACATTCAAATTTATTAAGCTTAAGATTTTTCATATAGTTTTTTTTTATCTGATCACGAAGTTAACAAAAACTGAAAAGGTTTATATTTTAGAAAAATTAAATGTGCACTTCATTTATTTATGTGCACTTCATTTACAAAAGCTGTGTAAAATCACAAAATCTTTTTATATATCTTAGATATTTTGAAACAAATTGACCAATTTTAGTTGCTTTTTAAAAATTTTTTTTTCCTTACGTTTCAATTCAATGTCTTATAATTTAGAGACTAGAAAATTTCCTTTTATTTAATCTAATTCACTTTTAAAACATATTAAAATTAAAAAATTCAATATTTTGAGGCATTAAAAACTTGAAGAACAGATTTGAAATTTGAAGAACAGATTGAAACAGAAAGAGAAGCATAATTTGTGAATTTGTAACTTCTAAAAGAACGAAAGTGAAATGCTTAATATTACACTGTAAAAAATTTCGGACTAAATTGCGGTAAAAAGTACTGGCACCCTGAGTACATCATATGTAAAATAAATTTTTACAGAAAAATTTTATACCGGGGTTTTTACATTAGGGTTTATTTCCATATTTTCACAGTAAATTTTACTGCAAAAATTACGGTACATAAAAGTTTACGGTAAAAATTGATTTTACGTTAAAATGTGCCGATACACTGATAGATGATACTTTTCACCGTAATTTAATCAGGAATTTTTTACAAAGTAACTGATTTTGTAGCAGCTTTTATCAACAGGAAAATGACTGTATTTCAGATTTTTACTAACAAAAATTACTGATTATTATAATTTACTTAGGAAACTTAGGAAAATGAAAAATATTTGTATTCTCTCGTCAAATTTCAATGGTTAAATATTTAAAGAAACACTTAGAGATTTTACTAAAAATCCTAAAGCAAAATTTATGTTAAACACTCTCGAATGTTTTTGAAAAAAAAGCTATTAATCATACTTCATCAAGATTTCTTTGAAAAATCTTTCCGTGTATTTTCAGAAGCAAAAGAAAAGAGTGCTTTCAAACGTTCTGCACTCCAAAAGAAAATACATCGGAGGGGCCATAAAAAAATAAGAACAACACAAAAGAAATAATTTCATAAGAGCAGCCTCTATTTCATTCTTTCCCCATACCTATACCCATACAAGATATAGGAGGACAATCTATTGGCGCCGATCCAGACATTCATCTCTGCCAAAAAGAAGCCTGGTTTTTCGATTCGGACTATTCATCACAATATCCTTTCTTTTTTATATTTTCTCAGAAAAAGCACGGTAGAATCACTAGAAAAAAAGAAAAAAAATGTTGGAATTTCTTCTTTTTTTCTTATTTTTTTTCTGTGTGGAGCACTGTTTTTCGTCTTCCGGCTGAAATTCATCAGAAGAGAAAAAGAGAGTCCCTCTAAAATTTATATCCTTGACAAAATAGAGGAATGGTAGATAGAGCTGGGATAATTTCTAATATAAATCTGACTATCTATCGAGATTTCAACCCGCGATACATCTTCTGAGTCATGAAATGGTTTATTTAAAGCAATTCGTAAAGGCATTTTTTATTTCCTAATTGCTTTTTATCTTATTTCGGAATAAATTTGTTTCAACGATGTCTCGAAAGGTTTTGTTTAAAGAACAAAAAAATAATAGATTGGGTGCAATTCAGAGTAGCCTTGCTTGTCATATTCTAGGATAGAAGATATTATTCTACTCCACTTGAAAACATGACTTACTCTTATTCCATACACAAAAAAAGTTTTTTAAAATTAAAATTTTGGTGAGGTATTTTTGATTTTAAAATGTGAAATTTTTGTATTCCTCAATTAAAATCGATGCAAAAAAAGTGGAACATATGATTCCAGATGTAAAAAAAGCATTTTTTCAGATAAAAAACTACGATTGCTATGTTGTATAAGTTAATAGCATTGTTTCAAATGTTAAATAGAATGTTTCACTGTAAAGAATTCCAGATCAAAGGTCGGTAAAAGTTTCAGCTTCCTTGAGCCGAAACTTTCTACTGAAAAGACCATTTTTTTCGAAATCATGTTGCAGAACAAAAAATCTGATAAACCGTAATTTTTTACCATAATAATCACCATAAAATCACTGAATCACTCTAATTAAATGAATATTACTGTAAAAATTAAGATATAATATTTTACGTTAAAAATGGATTTTACTGTAAAATAAATTTTACGGATGATGCACCAAAGTGAAAATTTGATTTGGAATCTTTTACAGATATGAGGATTATAAGTAACCACGCTTTTTATTATTCGGCATTATACTATCTGCACTGCTCAAAAAATTTGGTCCGCCTTGAGACATAACTTAAATTTTTCAATTAAAAAAACAATTGTAATACAATGCCGAATTGTTTTGCAAATCAGTTCTTTAAACTTGATTAGAGGATAATATGAGTTAACATGATGAGCGGAAAGAAGAGCATCAGAAAAAAAAAGCTGAAAATAAAAGCAGGGAAAAAAGGCACTGGTAAATTAAAAATCAGTTCAGTTCGGATGGTTGAGCCATAATTTAATGTAATCGAACATATATTGAAATGAAATTTATTATTTTTTAAAAAAAAACTAAATAAAACTTAAGAATAAATTTAAACTTCATTGGAAAGAACTACTATCCATGGACTATTCCTATTTCACAATATTTAACATTCTGAATTTCTATAATTAATTTTATAGTGTTGTGATAGCATATTATACAAATAATAATTTTTCATCTTCTTATTTTTTTCTTTCAAAATTGTATTAAATTTAAATACTTTGTCATTTCTCAGAAGATTAATACACGTGAAAACCTATTGTTAATTTATAAATTATGCTGAAATTATGAATGAAATTTGCTATTTTCAAGAAAAAAAAATAAGTAAAGCATAAGGATAAATTTAAACTTCACGGAAAAGAACTACTTTCCGTGAACTATTCCTCTTTCATAATATTTAACATGAAGTATTCCGCTTTCATAATATATAAATTTCCATAATTACTTTTATAATGCTGTGACAAAATATTATACAAATAATAATTTTTCATCTCCTTATTTTTTTTTCAAACTTGCAATAAATATAAATACTTTACTCGTTATCAAAAGATTAATAGGTATGAGAACCTACTGTTAATTTATAAATGATTTATTACAATGCTGTTATGCATTATATAATTGTATTTACAAGTAATAATCTCTAAAACATAAAAAAAACATTTTAGTCGACCTCAGGTTAAACTTTGTAACTTAAGTACATTTTTAAAAAAAATATATTTTATAACGTAAGAATAATTATTTAGTTACATTAAATTTGGATGTAAAGCCTTGAAATGAATCTTGTGTTAAATTCGTACAATATTTAATGTAATGCTTCTGCCAGTACATTTTCTCTGTTTTTTTTTCTCCATGATTCATCGATTGAGGATTATAGTTCAACATTCGGCTGATTATTTTGAGGTTTACTTTGAATTAAGTATAAGTCATGATCATAAATACCTAAAATAAGGATTTATTATTTATCGTATACTGCAATAAATTATCTAACAGAAATATTAGTTGCAAAACTTAAATATACCAGATATTTCTCGTATAATACTTAGTAATATTATAGTATAGTAACATTTTAATAGTGATATTTAATAATAATCCCCGTTAATAAAGTTAATGTCGTATTCTCTCAAGAAGGAATTCACTGTATAAAATCAACTAAATATATAATTACAAAAAGTAGTGCGTTTTGCAATCTCAATACTTTTTGACATTCTTTTTTTT
The DNA here is from genome assembly GCF_043381705.1 of Parasteatoda tepidariorum. Taxonomy (NCBI): domain Eukaryota; kingdom Metazoa; phylum Arthropoda; class Arachnida; order Araneae; family Theridiidae; genus Parasteatoda; species Parasteatoda tepidariorum. Next base: position 15,083,776 of record NC_092211.1, read on the forward strand.
TCTTTTTGGAGTGATTAGTGAGAATCCTTTTTTTAATAATAGCAAGATGCTTTATATATTTGCTTTATTTATAAATTTGTCTTATTTGTATTGTACCTAAATTTAGCATTAGTATAAAGCAGCGGTTCCCAAAAGGTGTTTCGTGTAAGGGTCCTGGAGGTTTTGAGAATTAGGACTTATTTTAGCCGATGGTTTTAAAAACCTTAAATAACATTTATATTCAGGTAATTATCCAATAGTTATTTAAGTGATAGGCTATTATTGTGAAATTACTTAAAATATGTGCCGATAAAAAGACACTAGCTCAACAAAAATATATTATGAAAAATACATGCATTCATGAAAAATAGCATTATTATGAATTTCTCATCAAATTTTTCAATTGAAAATATAAAAAACTCAACAGCAAATAATTATATTCTTCTGATAAGTATTGTTTGTAATAGCTCCTTTTCTTTTTCATTTCAACTAAAACCACGGTTTAGCTTATTTTATATTTTTAACTTACGCACACAGGCTAGGAAGAATGTGGAAAAATAAGATTGGTGTATTGAATATGAATAAAAATATTCAGCTTTCGAGAATTCCTGTATAAAAAATCGATATTTTTATTAAATTAATGTTTGTTATTTTACGGTATGTTAAAGCTCTTGACTCCTCATGTCAAAGTAAAGGGGAGAAAAAAACAACGTGAATGTTTTTCAAAATTTTAAAGTAACGAGATTTTCTTTTATTAAAAAGAATAAACAAATAAAAAATTTTGGAATCACATCGGTAAAAAATAAAATATTTTTCTTTAGTGTTTCTTATTAAACATACTTTTTTAGTTGCTCATCTAACATAAAGTTGTTTGTAATCGTTGTTGTAAAATGGAAAAATGGTTACAAAAATAACAAAAATTTTTTTCCTCCATAACATTTATGATTTATGTAAATAGCTTTTCTTTTTTCCCTTGTTTACCAATCGAAAAATATTTTGTTGACTGTTTAGAGAAATAAATTTGAAAAATTCGTTGAATAACAGTATTTACAAAGAGGATAACTGTCATTTCGCTTTATAGTTTTGTGTTTTCTTGAACTCAAATTGCCTCCCTTAAAAATCACTTCCTTCTCTTACTATCTCCATGAAATTCGAGTGCAAATATTTTCGCCACAGAATCGTACTTTTTAAACACAAACTCGTCTAAATAAATATTAGAAACACTGCTGGAAGAAAGGTCAGCAGACAATAACATAAAAAAGCAACTCAACTCAGCATTCAGCTGCCTTTAGAATTTTCCAAAGCATAGAGTGAAAAGACACCAGATGTTATTTATCCAATGTCGTGCTTCCTGTTCGGGTCGACAGCTACTAACAAGAAAATAAAATAATAATCATAAGAAGAAAAAAAAGAATCAAATAAGAAACTGGCGTCAATTTTTGAGAGCCTTTCAAGAAAAGATTAATGGGTAACTTAGGGACATTTTTCCTGCATCGGCGTCCATAATAACTTTGATGTATTTTATCTAACTTTAATACATTTGCGTTATCTATAATCGCCACATAAAAAACCTGACTTCAGCATCATACACCTTGCTTACATCAATATATGTCACTCCTATGAGATATCTCTCAGACCTACCTTGGTTATCTATTTACAGTTGTGGCAAAGTTTGGCTTAATTGCCTCATTTGGCGAGTTTTACTCATAAAAGTTCATAGTTTCATCACTGAATCTAACTTGTCGCACTCCAATTATAAATCAATATCGAATTTTCTAAACTTGTTGCGTTAGTATTAACATTCTTGTTACGCTTGTTTCAAAAGATTAAATAGATATTTTTAATTAAAAAAATTAATAAATTCGAATCTGCTTTTTTTACCTTTTTCACAAAGATTTGAGAATCAGACTCAATAATTTTTTATCAAACATTAAACAATGTTTAAAAGTTTTTGTATAATGTATTCAAATTTTCATTTGGAAGTGAAATTAAAGAAAGTTTTTTCATTTATGAGGTTTTGATATGAAGCAAGTAATTATTAAAAAGTGAAAAAAATTGGGCCAGATTAAGTTCAGAAATGATGAATATTATTTAAAATGCAGCGAAATTCAAACTTCTTAAAATGTACTGCAAAATTTGACATTTCTGAAAAGAATTAATAAAAATTTCAGATTTATTAAAAAAAATCATCTATTGCTTTGTGAGAATGGAACGATGTAACTAAGATGCTGCCTGTGTTCATGAATATCATAATAATATGCTCCAGTTTTGGCTCGAAATTTTTTTGTTGGTTGTTAGTGAAATGTTTTATCATAAGATCGATACAAAGGTTTCATAAAAATTTCTTTCGTTCTTTATGCTAGAACTTTCAAAAAAGGGAAAAATATACTTCAAAACAGCTACGTGAAGTTACTTTCTGCAGTGACAGTTTTTGAATATGTAAATATCACTTTTCAAACATACTTAAAAGACTTGAAAGTAAAAAATGAATATTATTTTAAACTATATCATAATAAGTAAATAAAAAAAATATTTTTAATTGTAGTTTCACTCTGATTTTTAGTTGGTGTTTCAAATATATCAATTTACAAAAATTAAGTTACTGACTCAATATTTAGTTATTGTAATGTTATAATTACCTTTCATAAAAGTATACACAGTTTTAGTAGCATTTCGTAACAAAAATTATATTAATGTCAAACTTCCCCAAATTCCTTTCCTTTCACAACGAATTTTTGAAATTTCACAACTCACTTATACTTTTTGTTTGAAAATAATCACATTTGAAAATTTTTGGTAGAATGCTTAATGTCAGAATAATATTTTGCATATTACACAAATATAATAGAAATAGACGCTTAAATGAAAACGAAGAAAAATAAAAATTGTAATTTTGCATATTATTTTTAAACACATTTCTGTAATAATTGTATTGCATAACATTACATAACAATATACATCATAATAATTGCATAACATTTAAGTATTTGTAAGTTTTTTAAAGTGTATTACATGTGATTTGTAATTTTTTTTATATACTTGTATGTGGTCCAGCAGCAGAATATATTAAAAAACTTAAAAATATATCTAAAAATTACAAATTTACATATTTTAAAGCAAAAAATTAAATGTTAATCATTAGCATGATGTGTATTCTTAATTACAGATGAGCATTCATAACTGTTTTTTCTCCGCTACTATCTGCACTGCTTATCTCACAAAATATTAATTTATTAACTGTTTTAAATTGGTACTTTGGCGAGATAAATCCAAGATTCGAGGCGAAAAGATAAGAGAAAAATAAATAAATAAATAAAGTGCTTGTTTAATTAATCCAGCAACCCTATGGAAAAAGTGGAACTGCCTACGGAGAGATTCTAATCTCTTTCACCTCCGAAAAGATGGCGCATCTGTGGGGCGTCATTCGTCTTCTCAAAACATGGAGGGTGAGGGAGAAAAGGGACGCTCGAAGGGAATAGAAGCCTAGGCTTAGGAGGGAGAAATTGGGGTGCACCATCCTTGATGTATGCACTGAATATATAATGTGCTCCCTGCTTGCGTATGCGTTGCCATGCGCTTTTTCGGAAAAACAGCGGAAAAGCAGACGATAAATCTTAGAATAACAGATCGCTTTTGGCCTTTTTATTTTATTTTTTATGTTATTTATTGGACATTTTAAGGTGTTTAAAGTACAGTAAAATACAAAGATTGCAGCGGAAAAAGCAAAGCGAATGTAGTTTTCAGATAATAATCGTTAGTGTAATCTGCTACAGATGAATGCTCACTTTGTGTATTTATAACATAAAACAAAGTATATAATTCATTCCTAAATGTGATTTAAAAACTTTTTTTCAATACAAGTAAGGGTGGGAATTAATTCAGTTAACTAGTTTTATAAAGCTCGTTTTTAGTTCTAATAAAACTATTTTGTTATTCATTTTATAGGTTTTTGTTTTAAATAAGTACATTTAATATATTAATCAAGAATAATTATATTATTCACTTAAACACGAATGCACCTTTTGTGTGTATATATATATGACATTAAACAAATAATATGTATTTATAATTAATTCCTAAATGTGTTTTCATAATTCCCATTTAGAACAAATAAGTGTTTGAAATATTTCATTGTTAACTTATGACCGGTTTCAGTTTAATAAATTTATCTATTTGTGAATTTGTTCGGTTTAATTAGTATTTATTAATCAAGAACAATTATTTTATTCAATGTTAAAGGGATACTCGCATGTAGAAAGAAATTATTTCATCTATACCTAAATGGGATTTCAAAATTAACAATCCAGAATAATTCTATTAATAATTAAATATTAAAAATTTAGAGAGGAAAAAGTGCACTTTTTATTCCTATCATAAAAAGTATATAAATAATTTCATTTTTAATACTTATACAGCTTTTATTATAATTAAACTTTTATTCGTAGCTAATTTGCTAACTCCTATAATTTCCTGGTATTAAAATAATAATATTTTTCAATTCACCGAATAATTTCTTGAAAAAGTCGCAAAAAATCAAATTAGCATTAAAGGGTCCAAACTATGATTACCATATTTCTCAGATTGCGACAAACCCGTATTTTTTTGGGGTTAAAAATCCTAATCCGTTGGAAAAAAAAAGGTATATTTATTTAGAAAGTACTTATTAGAATCTGATTTCGCAACTTAAAATATCGTCTGCACTTATTAATTTGCATATTTAAAGTTAGCCTCTCGAAGAATTAAGAATGAGTCCTAGAACGTGAAGATCCGATCCTTAGATCCAAGTTGGTCCGTTTTTTATTTTACGAACTGTATAATTTATCTTTCGCTCTACATGCAGATAATAAAAATAATGTAAATAAATTTGAACTAATGTACTTATTAGATTATAAAACAAATTACGGTGAACTTAAAGGAATGCAAAAGAGAAAAAAATAAGGGTAACATAAATTAATTTTGTCCTAACAGTTAAATGTTATTTAAAAACCAAAATTTGCTAATATATTATTAAGTAAATGTGATGATTGATAATGAAATTTTGAAATCATAACTTTGTTTTTATTGAACTTATCAACAAGCATATGGAACTTTTTCTCTTTTTTTAAAATTTATTTGCACAAATTTTTTAGCAATTAAATTATATTTAATTGTAATGCACAAGCCAAGCTTTCATAACGAAAAAGTCACATTCTGATCCTTTGAGAAAGACTGTGAAGTTATTCTGTAACAATAAGTTACTGTGCAGTAACTATTCCCTAACAGTAAGTAACTGTAAATCTGTAACAGTAAGTATATGTGCAGTAACATACTGTTACAGAGCTCAACTAAAAAGTTTTCCGTTTTTTTTTCTCTTTTATATTTTTACTAATCTATAATAGTTCAAAAGCTAAGATAAAAAGCTTTGTCGGCCACTTTTGCCCAAGAGCCGTAGGTTTGGCATGCCTGTCATTTTTACTGGCAAATAAAACTACTTATTGATTAACCTTAATAGATTAATTAATTTATTAAGGTTAATCAATAAGTACTTTTATTTCCGAGTTTTATTTGCATTTTATTTAGTTTATTTGCACTTAATTAATTTAAATTTTTCTCTAGTTAAAAAAAATAATGATGATTTTAACACTTTATTATTTCATCAATAATTCTACAACCATTTAACATTAACTAATAATTCATCACCTAAAATGCAAAAATGCGTATTGAATTATCATTATTTTGCCAGTAGAATTCATTGAAAGTGTTTACTTACAAAATAATAACTTTATCTCTGATTAAATATAATTTGTGTTAACGTAATCTATTTACGTTGCACTTTATAGATGAGCGCATGCTTTCAACATTTATGATGTAAATAAACACATAATTCTCATATTAAACCCAGATAAGCATGCCTTTTAAGAAATTATTAGCTCTCTTAAATGGCCTTTCAGTTATAAATAATTATTTTATCATCTCTTTCAGAGCATTTGTATTAATATAATATGAGCGTGAAATATTTTAAGGATGAATACACACTTTCTGAATTTCCATGATGATTCATATCATTCTTAACTCAAATAAGCGTTTTCATTAATTTATTGATAGTTATTAACTCAATTCACTTAAAACGCTCTTAAGTTCTGATAGAATTTCTATTTACTCATAAAAAGCCGAAAGAAATTTAAATAAGTAGTAAAATTACTTCTTTTTAGTTAATTGTATTATTATTAGGTTTTTTATGATTAATAAAATAAAGATACGCGTAAAGATGCAAGAAAAGGAATAATCCATAATTATTATTATAAAAAAATTTATTACCTATAATTTGTGAATAATAAATAAATAAAGATACATGTGTAGCATGATAAGTAATAATCATCTCAATTTTGATGGAAGAATTAGCTTTACCAAAAAATTAACCAAAACTGTTTTATTTGTAACTAACATATGGAACAATTCTTCAAGTCAATTTGTTTCATTTTAAATTGTTATATTATCTTCGTGTTATCTGACTATTTCCGTAAAATATCATATCTTTACTAATCAGCCTAGAATATAATACGAACATTTTTATTGTTTTAGAATATTAACATTATGAAATACTTTAAAATTAAAATCTACCGAAACTTTTCATATTTTAATAAATTTCTGCAATGATAAATTTGAGTAAATGCAATTTCTGCCTAGCACATAGAACTATTTTACGAATTTTACTTTGATATTCCACATTTATAATAACAATTATAATAACTAAACGGAGGGAAAAAAAATCTGGTAAAATTACCACTCTGTTATGGTAATAACATTTCTAGTAATAAAAAGAAAGAAAAAGCATAATTTTGGTCGATAAAATCAAAAATTTACGGCATTTAAACAGTTAATTTGCAATTTTTCTGTTCATATGGTAATGGTTTAACGGAAATTCTTGTTCTAAAAATTATAGTACTTATTACCACACGTTAAAGAGAAATACAAAGCTGAAAAGTAAATGGAATTTATGCCAGGCTCTTTAAGGTATCATAATAAAATTATCAAATTTTACAATATTTACCAAATTTTATAGCATTATTATAAAACCATATTCTATTCTTTATATTTATTGCTTTATTATTATTTTTTTTTATTATTTTTTATTAGCAAAGAGCTTGGGTAAAAATTACCAAGCTTTTTAGTGTTCCCACGGAGTGAGAAACATGATAAATTTTATCATATTCTGGTAGTTTTGATCATACTTTTTTTCTCAGTGTACAATCATAATAGGAACGTAATTCTTTAACAATGATCTTAATTCAATAGTTTTTGTTAAGCTTTTTTTAATTTATTTACAATAATAATTTTTTTTTCTTCACTTGCAGATAGAGAAAGGGAATATATTTCAGCCCTTCCAGATTTGATTGCTGTAGAGAATATACGTTAAAGAAACCAATATGGTATGTCTGACGGAACGATATTTTTCTTTGTATAGTGAAATAGTTCGACATATGTCTTGACTTTGCCCTTACACATAGCTAGTAGTTCTCATTAAACAAAATTCACTATTTAAATGGTTTTGAAAATTTTTATTTTTCTTCGTTTTCATTTTAGCGTCAATTTCTACCATATATGCTTATTTTTCGTATTTTTGTCTTTCTGCATTATTTGCTATTAAACTGGATAAATGTAATAAAAAACTATTTCCAAAAATAGAAATCAAAGAAAATTAAAAGTATTATTAAAATTAAAGGTATTATTAAAGTACATTAGAATAAAGAAAAAATTAAAATGTATTTGGAAGAAAGAGTAAAGTGAATAGTTACCTGGAAATTATATTTTTGTACGTTATTCTGTTACACAAGAGGAATAGTTGTTACAATTTAAAAAAATTTAAGTTCTTCTTAAGAGAACTTATTATTTAGTTAAAAAGCAAGAAATGTAAAAAGTTCTTTTCCGTAAAATTCAATTTAATTGTTGTATATCAATTAATTTTTAAAATAACATTTAGTTACAGTCAAATTGAAGTTAGGCTTAATTCGGGCTCAGTTCTTGTTTTCTCGGTTTTGCTGCCTTTGTTGGTGAGTTGTTGAGTCCAATAAAGGATATTAACTAAAAATTCAAAAATGATTATAAAAAAAAAATATTTTATATTATTTTAGCCCAATTATAAATTTTTTCATGTGCGAAGAAAATTTAAGTCGTAGAAAATAAAAAGAGAACGTTTTAAACCAAGTTTCGTGAAGAGTTGAAAAGTGAATTGTTAGTTTTTAATCAAGTTTTATCAATTAATATTATAAATTTGGCATTTCAAAGCTGTAATTTTATACATAGTTAATATAACTGTTTCTTTTGAGTATAGTTTTATGTTACGTTGAGTACGCTATTGCATATCTGTTGGATTCCATTCAAATTTTTCTGGGCTGCTTCATATAGAGACTTTTTTTATTCCGATTATCGAAGTGGATATATTTAATGGTTGTATAATTAAAGATATATTTAAATTTTTATTAAAAAGTATTATTTAGATAAGACTATTATATCCCAATGATGAAAGCGTAAGGAATTTAGAAAACTTTTAGGTGTTCTAAAAATCCTATTCATACAGTTGAAAAATATAAAAAGTTCTTTTCCATAAACTGCGAATTTATTCTCGCATAATAATTAATTTTAAAATACTTTTTATTGCATAATAATTAATTTAAATCGAATACATTTAATCATATCCTGATACAAATTCGATTACATTAAATTAGGACGCAGTTGCATTGCAGTTTTCTTTATTTTTACGCCTTTTTTTATGAAGAAAAAAATCTGGGGATTTTTAGTTCGTTGCTTTTTCTTCAGTTTCCTTTTCTTTTTTTATTTTTGCATCGTGTAAAATTAGAAAAAAAAACCCAACTGTGTTAAATTTTTCTATTTTTAATTTTTTGGATAAAAATTAAATTATGATGTTACAGGAATATTAATTTAAAAACAAGCATTAAAAAATTTTCAGGAAATATTTATAAGTAAAAAGGTCGAAGCTAATTAAACAGGGTGTTAATTTTAACTAGATTAAAAAATACGAAACAGTCTAACTGATTTTTAGATAAATTGATTTTTAAACAAATTTTTAGATAAATGAATGGATTTTTATCTCAGTTTTGTTCATGATAAATGTGGAGACACTTCCAGATGCAATGGTGTAATATTCATAAAATGTTTGCTACAAAAACTTGAGTTATATATATATTTTTCAATCGTAAATCGACAATGTCGGAAAAATATATGTTTTTTATAAATGTTTGGATGATAAAAAATTTTAGAACGATCAATTTTAAACGTATAAAAAATATTTTGATAATAATAAAAATTACATAGAATGAAACTGCAACTGATCAAATTTTTGATTGTATATATAAATCGCAATACGACATCATTCTAAGCATACCAACTCGGTAAAAAGTTTCGGATCAAAAGTACCATAAATTAATGCTTTACCGGAACATCTTACAGAACAAAAATTCTGATATGTCATATTTTCTGTAATAATTACCTTAAATTGCCATTTACTATCATAATTACCGTAAAGTCACTGAATCACTCTAAATAAATATTACAGTAAAAATTACTGTTCAATATTTTATGGTAATAATTGATTTTACAGTAAAATGGTTTCTACGGAAGATGCACCCAAAGGGCTGATACTCTATATTGTCTATATCATAAATTTATATGGAATATTTTTCAGTACATATTGTAATAGTGCATAAATATTGCATACTTACCTTTTCTTTTGCACGACCCTTTCTAATATTTATGATGGGACCAGAGCTTCTTAAACCCTAGTAGAACTTATATAAAAATGAAGCGTAATTGCAGTGAGGGGAAAAAATCATTGGCTTTGCAACATGAACATCGTGTAGATTTAGAAAACATAATTCCGATGAATCTTACATTATTTAAATTCAAATTAAGATTTCAGATCCCATGGTCGTTAAAAAATTTTTCAAATGTCATTCAGTTGAATTATGATTATTACACGTAGTGATTTGTTATAATTCCTCTTAAATAAAGAAGCAAATCCATTTTCTGATAAGAAATCTCTGTTTCAATTAAAAATGTCGAATAAAGTGAGAATTAAGCAAGCTAAGTTTTTAAAAACTGATAATTTAGTTCGAACAAAGTGTTTCTAATTATTTAAAAAACGTTCAATTACATATTTAATAGTCTATACTATTCAAAACGGAGGAAAATCAATGCATGCTATAAAATCAACTTAGAATTTTTATTATAATTACATTTCTTTGGAGATATTTTTATGCTAGTATTAGTTTTCGATTAGAAAATATTTATTATAAGCTTTATCAATTAATTCTCATCACGCTCCATACTGTGTCTAAAATTCTAATTAGTGAAGTAAGAAAAGAAAGCCACAATCGTGTTTTAATTAACAGAGAAACTTTTTTTTCATTAACCATGAAAGGCACCTTTGATAGGAACAATTAGCTATATGTTGATGGAGGATATCTTATCGATCTCTAATGGACGTGAAAAAGAAAGAAAAAGTACGAAAAGTGGAGATCACTTCGCCTTAATTAAGGGAGTGTTACGTCCAGGGAACCATAAATTTCCCCTGCGTTCCTGAACTCATCAGGCAGCCTAGTAAGCTAATTTTGTTCTGGAAATAAAATACCAGCATAAAAAAGAATATATATATTCTTTCGTTTCTTCATTTTTTTTCCTCTTTGTGTGTTGTATGTACGAATGCTTAAGAGATTTTTCACACGTGCAACTATAATATTTTTCTTCATCTTTTTTTGACAGCAGCCATCTTGGAACATGGAGTTGAGTTAGTCGTTCGTCAAGTCTGTGTTCGTATGTTGCCACCACACCTGAGCCCGACACGAAATTTAATTACAGAACATCGATTTCTCATTCGGGGGAGTCTCTGGTGACGTCATTAAATAACTCCCCTTCCACTCCAACTTTTGCTTGTCTGCTGTTTCATCGATTTCAAGAAATTACTATTTTTAGTGAAAAATGAAGCGAAGTGAAGAAGACCTGTGAATAAAAAAATTGAAGTTGATTCAAACTTGACATTTAAGACATATATGATGTTATGATTTACGTTATAGACTTTAATCACTTTAACGTTTAGACTTTAATGTTATAGATTTTACTAATTGAAAAAGGTTTCTATGTCAATAATTTATTTGTTTTATATTTTCATGAATTATTTTAGAAAATATGTGTTTACTATAAATCGAAGCTATTTCGTGTATTAATTATTACTTGCTCAACAGGAACATTAATATTATTTTAGATATGAAACATACATCATTTTTTCAAAATAAATAACTGAAACATTTTATTAAATATCTATGCATGCTCTCTTAAAGTTTATAAAAATATCTCTTAAAGTTTTTTTCAAAAAAAGAAAGAAGGAAAACAGGACAATGCAGCTTTCAAAAACAACTAAAATATAATAGAGCAAAGTATACTTGGGAATTACAAGAAAAAAATTTAGTAGTCATATAAAAACTAATAGCATTAGCAGAGTCATCCATTTAAGCTCTTTTTAAATATCTTCGTATCCCCCCCCCCCAAAAAAAAATGCTGGAAATTTGTGACTGCATATTTTAGGACACTTAGCGTATGTTTTAAACTAATAAATTTTGCTAAGAAAAAATTCGATCACATACTTAATAAATAGCTCTTTAAGGAAGTTCTTAAGACTTTAACTTTTTGAGTATTTCGTGAAACCTCAGTTTAAACATTTTATTTAATCCATAGTCCAATTATCCATTTATCCAATTTTCCATAGCAATCTATCATAATTATACATTTATTCTAGAGAGAAAAACTGCACCTAATATAATCTATCGTTAGTTTAAGGGAGACGTATTTTAAAATTTGTTTTTAATCTGCAACGTACGGCCATTTAATACTGTTACGTATTTCAATGGAATATGGATATACAGATTTTAGAGAATTAATTAAAGAGGCCAAAAAGGAAATTTTGGAACAATAACATGTTTATGCAAGTTACCAATTTATTTAGTTTTGTATTTAATTTTTAAAAAATATGTATTTTTGGACAATTATCTCTGCAGTTGTATGATTTTATCATAAATTCTTAATTATCAAAAAAACTAACAAATTCATGATCCTATAATAATCACTCAGCTAATATTTTGTTTCTAAAAATGATTTATTTCAAACGATGCAGTAACTTGAATTGTCACGTACCTTATTCAGTTTAGCATACAATAAATTTAAACCGTAAATATATAAATAAATTTAAATTTAATATTTTATTAATTATTTATAGGGTTGTTTAACTTCGAAATTAAATCAAGTAAAAAAATATATCTGAGGAAGTAATTCTCATTTAATTAGAAAATTTATTTTTTGAAAATATATCCTAGTTTTAGCAAACCTTTAATTGTTAGAAAACAACTCTTAAGAGATCTGCTTTAGTTCGAGCAATAGAATACCTTAAAAAATTAAAAATTAAATTATTATAACTTTATGTAGGGACAATTATCGTTGCGTTTGCACTATCATATCAACAAATCCTTGATTGTTTATCCTTGATACATATTCATCTATCTATTATTATTATTTAATCATATCATATTTTCTCTGAAATTTAAAAAAAATTCACGTATTTTTCTGAAATAAATTGTATTAACGCATATTTTTAGCGTTTTAATAAAACTATGAGACCTTGTCAACATAAATTTAATTCCCAATTCAAACCATCTTTTATTTTACTATAACTTATGGGCGAATAATAATTGTGAAAAATAACATCAAATTTCCAACGATTTCTGTAAAGTGGGAAAAAGAGACGCTAATGTGTCATTCATAACATTTAACGACCATTACTGTAATGGTCGTTTTCGGCCATTTCGGAGAGGAATCCTTTGACCAGTAGCCTAAAGATATGAAGGGTAATCTTGAAAGATGGCCTATCAGGGAAGGTGTTCTGGGGATGACACTTGCCAACCCCCTATTGTCAATTCTGAATGACTTTATTGAAGAGTGACTTATCACTCAAGAAATACGGATGTTTTTAACGTCTAGATTAGTGTTTAGTATTGAACAGTAGCTTCTTTATTTTGAAAACGGAAAATGTGACAAAAATTCGATTAAAATTTGGATTAATATTAGAAAAATTAAATGCGTAAGTATTAAATAGTAAGTAGTAATTGTTGATTTTTGAGTGACTTAATACAACGTTTACAAATAAAGGTGTTTGCAACATTTTAATGTTTTTTTGTTTAGATTCACAGTTGAAAAAAATTTAATTTAATAAAAATTTAGTTTAATAAAATGCTGTAGATATTTAATAATTTTAAGTTTAACATTTTATTAGAACTATTGCGATTATTATAGCGAAATATAAGTTGAAAAACGCTGCAGTTAAAAGCAATTATACCACAGTTGCTGAAGCTTTAATCATTTAAAAAAATTTTTTATTTAAATATTTTCAATAATAAGAACTTAACGAACCTTAATTTTAACATTAGAGATTCTAAATAATGTATGATGATGCATACTTTTTACGTTTAAAACAATTAACGGTAATAAAATATTTGCTTAAACTTCCTGTTACAACTAAAGATGAATTTATTGCTTTATTATAATTATTTTTGTTTGCTTGGTAAATAATTTTAAATACCTATTAAAATACATGAAATTATTTTTTTTACAAGTAAAATTTGATTAGTTACTCAAATTATTATGTTGTCCAATTTATGTTATTTTTATTTCATTCAGTATCTTAGTGTAACGTTATTATATTTTTTATTATGTATGTTTTATTCAATTTGATGTTTACTTTTGAGTGATAACAGTCAAAGCTGGAATAAATTGCATGGTTTAAAAATAATATCTTAAAGTACCTTACATTAGCGAAAGTTTCTTTGTTAATGAAAAAATATATTTGAAAATGCATTTATATTAAATGATTCATGTTATAAAGATTAAAACAAGGTGTAATGTTGTTTGATGCACTTTTTAACATGCCATTCGTTGATTGATAAAGTCGTTGTTATAGTTGAGTCGTTGTTATATTGATAAAGTCGTTGATGTGATATTTAGCGAATTCAAATGTTATATGCGCTTGCTTATCAAGATTTCAAAGACAAATATCCCAGTTATTATTATACTTTTCTCAAAATTCCAATATTTAAGGAAATGTTTGTATGTATAGACATTTCTTACTTATAATTTCCTGAATAAATTCATCGATATAATGCAACGTAATCCTTTCATAAAAGTATTCGCATGTGCTTTTCGGTCTTAAGTTTTGTTTACTAAGTATTTTAAAGTAAATGTTTTCTAATTTAAAGTTTAAGTTTTTTTTATGATAAAAATATGCTTCAAACAAGCTTTTTTTAAAAATATTATTTTTCTTAAAAATATAATTGTATTCTAATTATTGGCACATTTGTTCAAAAATGTCATTTTTTTTATTTATAAAGTAACAATTCAATTTAACTAAAAAAATCTCTTGTTTAATTTCGAAAAACATTTTCAGTTGGGAAAAAAAATTTGGTTAAAATTTTTTGTCCCAAATTTGCTACTTTTATTATCCTGGAAATTTTACGGTGTGTATTTTACAACGAATATTATTAATAACAAGATATTATTTCAGTCGGAGGTGATGACTTAAATCGAGACATAGTAATTAATAAAAATGCTATGGTTTTTCAGTTCATTTAGTTGTATTGATTATAATTAATATTTTAAAATTTCAAAATTTACATAGTTCTAAATTTAATTTAAAGCATGGCAACGTTGAAATAAAAACCTATCCTTCACGCATATTGATTTATTTTGCTTATGAGAATATTGTTTTTAGAATCAACGTTCGATTTAAAATTAATATGCATTTTTCCGCGTGTTAGAATACTTTATTGCATTAATAAATTTTTCATTATAATTATTATTTTTGTGAAAAATTTTGTCTTAAATTCACCATATAATTCAGCATTTACGCTACTAAATAAGGTAATTTCTCTCAAAGGAAAAAAAATGAGGAAGTTGATTATTTTAACATAAAAGAAATAAATGATATAGAAGTGTTTTATAAATATCAACTGTTTACAGCTTCTCTTTTACAATTTGTCTTCTGTATAGTTATGAATATATAATGAATTTCATGCATGTTTCGAAAACAAACATCCAGTTGTGAGTTAGTTGTATGTTTATTTAGATATTTGGTCAGTATTACTAAAAAGAGCTTAATTAAACTGTTTGTGATAAGTTAATGTTGTAAATTTTATTATATATATTTTATACTGATAGTTACGAATGTGTAATAATGTTAAATTTTAACACATAATAAATGCATTATGTATGATTTTTATTCTTCTGATCTGTTTTTGCTATTGTATCGAAAATATTCAAAGAAACGCAGTCACAAATACTTCACATGCACGAGTTAAAGTAGCGAAGAGGCTCCCGTTTTTTTATTTTTTTATTTAGACGCTGCCCTAAATATTTTTAGTTATAAGTGAGTTATAGAAATTTAGTTTTGAAAACTATTCATATGATATATAATGGTTTAGTAAAACTTTTTACTTATTTTTCTTTAATTCTGTCCAAACATGTAACTTGAAATCTTCATAAAAGCAGTGCATATTCGAACTCAGTTATATTACTTACTCATATCATATCAGTCATACCAGTATCATATCGTATCATATTAGCCATATTGTTAATCATATCATATCATATTAGTCATATTGTTTAACGTTGTTTTAGAAACAATTTTTTTTTAAAGGAATTAGTTACATTATTGAAATTTCATACTCGATTACACTTTTGCATAATTAGTGTAATTTGCATAATAATAGTGTTTTTTACTGTTTGTCTCCTGTTTTGCAATACAATTTGTCATACTACAATGCTTGAGTAATTTGAAAAATAGAGTATCAAGAATAATTTACTATAATTATTCTAGCAAATTGTATCTTTTAAATGAGTTAGGCATATGTTTTTGTGGACAGAAGTTATTCTAGAAAAAGGGCCTCTTCCTTTTTTTTTAAAAAAAAGAAAACAATCTTATGTCAAATAATAGCATGTCCTTGCATGTTGTTGAATATTTTCACAATATTATGACAGTTATTTCTTATTTTCTAATGTATTTTTAAAAAAAATTGTCATTTTTTTCACGTGATTATTATACTCACATTTCATCGTCACAATGTTATCGAAATGTACCAGGAAAATTTTTGTTGTAAATAAATTTCGTACTTAGTATTATCAAAAATATTTTTTTTCCAGGAATATTATAAATTTTGCTTAAATTCCCCCCCCCCCCCAAAAAAAAGAAAAATGAGGTTTACTTAAGTAGAGCAATTAGTTTTTTTAAATCGTGAAAAATGCTTACGCATACACAATGACGTGTGTTTCTGATTCTTTTTATATCTGTCACAAATAATTTATAATGAAAAAAATCAAATAATTCATATTGAAAAGAACGTTAAATACACTGAAAAATACAAGCATAAGTTTTAAGTATTCCATTTTGAATCATTCTCAACTAAATTTTTTGTGATACGATAATTGATAAAAAAGAAAGAAACCAGTAACTTCTTCTAATAACTCAATACACTTTCACAGTACCTTAACTTAAAAAATCAACAATGATTATTAATTTTAATAAAATTCAATGTGAAGCTTTAATTTAAGAATGATCCGTTTAGAAAAATCCCTTTCATTTGCACAACTGGCTTTATTAAAAAATAATAAAAATAAATCTAGCTTATTTACAGAAATTTTTTTTAACTAAGTATAGAGGAAGATTTTTTGGGCACTTCTAGTCTAAAAATAATTTGTAAATTGTTTAAAAAACTTTATCAACGCATGTTTTAAAATTTTTAATAAACTTTGACAAAACATTTAAATTTTAACGAAGACCATTTAACTTTTTCCACAAATTTGAATCAGTTTAAAAAAAAAAAAAAAAAAAAAAAAACATGTTTCGATTATCAATGTATTCAAGAATTTGTTTAAAAAGCATGTGAAAGAGGTGAAAAACATTTATATTGAGAAATGTTTTATTTTATTTCAAAAAGAATGTCAGCCTTTTTAAGTAATTTCTCCCCATAATAATTTGTAATAATTATCCCATTATTTTTAAATTGAAGAAGAATTACAAATTTAGTTACGCTTCATTCAAATTGTTCTTTTAATCAACATAATATTTTACAACATCGCCACATTTGAAACCTAGTTATTTAATTCAGTGGCACCATTTTCCAAAAGTTTGTGTGCTATTAAAGTAGAACCTCTGTCATAATTAGTGTCGCGTATTGAACCAAAATATCCTTCAGATATAACACAAAATTGAACAATTTTATTTCACTTCGTAAACTTGATTGCGCAATACTATGGTTCAACTTGAACGAGGAAATGATGTAATTTAATAACTGATTAAAAATGAAGTAAAATTTTGCTGCACGTTTTTTTCAAGATATCAATATTAAAGAGTAACATCTAACCATCTTACTGCAAAAATGGAAGATTTTAAATTTTTTTTTCTCCAAAATGTGCTTGTGTAAAGTTAGAACGTCCCATAAAGCATATTGTCCAGATCTAATTTCAAATTCCATATACTGCTTTTTTAATTTATTTTATTTTAAATCAATTAAACGTAGCAACTATATTCTAGTAGAATTTTTTTTTCACTAACAGAAAAGAAAGTAGATAGTGGCTGCAAATATCTTAAGTGCAGTATTAGAGTAGATAAGGTTAGACTTTTATGTGGATAAAATGTTTCCACTATCATCGATGTACTCTAAAGTGGAACGAATTTATAACCTCGAAACCAACTAAAAAAACTGGTCCATGCATTTTGAAGGTTAAGTATTTTCAAGACCTTGGAATAAGTTTGCGATAATTGTGGGTGCTGCGTGATGATTCACAAACGTGCGTTTCATGATGACTCAATTCGAGAAAGCCGTGAAATGAAAATTGCACCTGCTGCGATTTCTTCTCTCCATAATATTGAAACATTTAGTTTTTAAGCTTTTTGTTCAAGTAGTTGGCAAAACGAATCATCAAAGTTGTTTTAATCAATTGAATAAGTTCATTTGAATGTCTGAACGCATTGTTTTGGTAATTTTAATGTTGTGTACAGATTCAGTGATTCTAGTNAATATAAACTGTTTACAACTTCTCTTTTACAATGTCTTCTGTACAGTTATGAATATAAAATGAATTTCATATATGTTTCGAAAACAAATATCCAGTTATGAGTTAGTAGTATGCTTATTTAGATATATGGTCAGTATTACTAAAAAGAGCTTAATTAAGCTATTTGTGATAAGTTAATGTTGTAAATTTTATCATATATATTTTATGTTGATAGTTACGAATGTGTAATAATGTTAAATTTTAACACATAATAAATGCATTATGTATGATTTTTATTCTTCTGATCTGTTTTTGCTATTGTATCGAAAATATTTAAAGAAACGCAGTCACAAATACTTCACATGCACGAGTAAAAGTAGCGAAGAGGCTCCCGTTTTTTTATTTTTTTATTTAGACGTTGCCCTAAATAATTTTAGTTATAAGTGAGTTATAGAAATTTAGTTTTGAAAACTATTCATATGATATATAATGGTTTCGTAAAACTTTTTACTTATTTTTCTTCAATTCTGTCCAAACATGTAGCTTGAAATCTTCATAAAAACAGTGCATATTCAAACTCAGTTATATTACTTACTCATATCATATCAGCCATATTAGATTGTACTGTTAAACGTTGTTTTAAAAACAATTTTTTAAAAAGTAATTAGTTACATTATTAAAATTTCATACTAGATTACAATTTTGCATAATTAGTGTAATTAGCATAATAATAGTGTTTTTCACTGCTTTTCTCCTGTTATGCAATAAAATTTGTCATACTACAATGCTTGAGTTTTTAAGATCGTCTACAGTTTAGTTTTAAAGTAATTTGAAAAATAGAGTATCAAGAATAATTTACTACAATTGTTCTAGCAAATTGTAACTTTTAAACCAGTTTCGTATATGTTTTTGTGAACAGAAATTATTCTAGAAATAGGGCCTCTTCTTTTTTTTGAAAAAAAAAAAATACATTCTTATGTCAAATAATAGCATGTCCTTGCGTGTTGTTGAATATTTTCACATTTATATGACAATAGTTAGTTCTTATTTTCTAATGTATTTTTAAAAAAATTGTCACGTGACAATTTTTCACGAAAATTTTTTTTTCCACGTGATTATTCTACTCACTTTTTCACCGTCACAATGTTATCGAAATGTACCAGAAAAAATCTTGTTGTAAATAAATTTCGTATTTAGTATTATCAAATAAATTTTTTTTTCAAGAATATTATAAATTTTGCTTATATCCCCCCCCCCAAAAAAAAAAGAAAAAGAAAAATGAGGATTACTTAAGTAGAGCAATTAGTTTTTGTAAATCGTAAAGAATGCTTGCGCATACACAATGACGTGTTTTTTTTATTCTTTTTACATCTGTTACAAATAGTTTATAATAAAAAAATCAAATAATTCAGATTGAAAAGAATGTTAAATACACTGAAAAATACAAGCATAAGTTTTAAATATTCTATTTTGAATTATTCTCAATTAAATTTTTAATGATGCAATAGTTGATAAAAGGAGAAAGAAATCAGTGACTTCTTCTAATAACTCAATACACTTTCCCAATGCCTTATCTTAAAAAATCAACAATGATTATTAATTTTAACAAAATTCAATGTGAAGCTTTTATTTAAGATTAAACCATTTAGAAAAATCACTTTTATTTACACAACTGGCTTTATTAAAAAGATATTAAAAATAAAACTAGTTTATTTACAGAATTTTTTTTTAACTAAGTATAGAGGAAGATTTTTTGGGCACTTCTTACACACAAGATGTAAGATGTTCTCAACCTTTGACACAGGCCTTTGTTTAAAAAACCTTATCAACGCACGTTTTAAAATTTTAAATAAACTTTGACAAAACATCTAAATTTTAACAAAGATAATTTAACTTTTTCTACAAATTTAAAACAGCTTAAAAAAAAAAAGAGAGAGAGAGAAAAAAACATGCTCCAGTTATCAATGTATTCAAGGATTTATTTAAAAAGCATGTGAAAAAGGTTAAAAACATTTATATTGAGAAATGCTACATTTTATTTTAAGAAGAATGTCAGCCTTTTTAAGTAATTTCTCCCTCTAATAATTTATAATAATTATCCCATTATTTTTAAATTAAAGAAAAATAACAAATTCAGTCACGCTTCATTCAAAATTGTTTTTTAATCGACATAACAATATTTTACAACGTCGCTACATTTGAAACCTAGTTATTTAATTCAGTGGCACCATTTTCCAAAAGTTTGTGTGCTATTAAAGTAGAACCTCTGTCATAATTAGTGTCGCGTATTGAACAAGAATATCGTTCAGATTTGCTGCTTCGTTAATGTGACGCAAAATTGAACAATTTTATTTCACTTTTTAAACTTGATTGCGCAATACTATGGTTCAACATGAACAAGGAAATGATGTAATTTAATACCTGATTAAAAATGAAGTAAAATTTTGCTGTCCGTTTTTTTTCTAGATATCAATATTATACAGTAACATCTAACCATCTTACTGCATATATAGAGGATTCTAAATTTTTTCTCTAAAATTTGCTTACGTAACATTAGAATGTCCCATAAAACATATTGTCCAGATCTAATTTCAAAATCCATATACTGCTTTCTTAATTTATTTTCTTTTAAATCAATTAAACGTAGCAACTATGTTCTAGTAGAATTTTTTTTTCTCTAACAGAAAGAAAAGAAAGTAGATAATGGCTGCAAATATCTTAAGTGCAGTATTAGAGTAGATAAGGTTAGACTTTTATGTGGATAAAATGTTTCCACTATCATCGATGTACTCTAAAGTGGAACGAATTTATAACCTCGAAACCAACTAAAAAAACTGGTCCATGCATTTTGAAGGTTAAGTATTTTCAAGACCTTGGAATAAGTTTGCGATAATTGTGGGTGCTGCGTGATGATTCACAAACGTGCGTTTCATGATGACTCAATTCGAGAAAGCCGTGAAATGAAAATTGCACCTGCTGCGATTTCTTCTCTCCATAATATTGAAACATTTAGTTTTTAAGCTTTTTGTTCAAGTAGTTGGCAAAATGAATCATCAAAGTTGTTTTAATCAATTGAATAAGTTCATTTGAATGTCTGAACGCATTGTTTTGGTAATTTTAATGTTGTGTACAGATTCAGTGATTCTAGTTCATATTAACAAGGAAAGCAATGGAATAAAGCAAACTTAACGAACTTATTAAAGTTTCTGAGTTCAAAATTATACTAAACTAGGAACTCGTTAAAAGAAGAAAAAAAAACAGCATTATAAAAAATTTTGGATTTATTCACAGTAAAAAAAACTGCCATCCTAAGTGCAGTTTCCATAAAATATATTTCTATCAATTCAAATCAATTTTTATCGTAAGATTTTAAAAAGTAATTATTACAATAATTCTTATTTAATTACTGAGATTCAGTGATTTTTAAGTATATAGTGCTTCTAAAAACATAGTAAATCATATTTTTTGCCCTGTAAAATTTTACGGTGAAAATGGGTTTTATGGTAAAATGTACTGACATCTTGAGTGCCGGTATTTTTTACCAGAATTTAGTACAGTGCTGAAAAAAAAAGCACCTCACTATTATATAAATTAAACGCCAGCTTTTGGCTGTAGATCCTAAATTTTAATGTAATTTAATAATTATTCTAGCCAAGTGGGACATTTTCTTTTTGAAAAATAATTCATGTATAAAGTTTAGTTTGAAGTTTTCTGAAAGGAACTTTTAATATTTTATATATATTTCATTTTAAACGCTATTAACACTATTTCTATTATATCAATATTATTATTTCTATTTCTATCATTTAGGAACAGCCTCTAAAGAGTTAAAATTTGGATCAGTTAACAATACTACCACAAAGTAAAGAATTTCAAATATATAATTTTTTTTAAAGAAAATAAATAACTAGGTAAAGTATTATTTATATATTAATATTAAATCACAATAGAGCAAGGCTAGCTTTAGAAATTTAAAGCAATTTTAAAACTGCTTAAGGGCTCTTTAATAATTTTGTTAAATATTGAAGTGGTAAAAATTTCTTTCTGTAATCTTTAAACTAATCATTATATATTTTTTTCAAAATTTCCTTCGAATAAATATTTATTTACATTAAATCTGTCACACTAGGTCACATTGTATTTGTTGTTGAATTCATACAATGAATAACTTTTTACACCACTTCTGTGATTTTTTTAATGATCTCCATTGAATTGGATTATCTCGAACAGTTACGTATTATAAGTTAAATGAGTGAAAAATCACTAAAATACTTTTGACGACTGAGAGTAGAGAAGACTCCAAAGGATTGACCATAGTGTGACAAAACGAAAAAAATCTTGATATTTTTGAAGATCTAATTAGAGTAAGAGAACAAATTATTTTGTAGCAAAGTTTTGTCTCAAATTTTAATAAAAAAACGTAAATTGCCTTATATTTTTCTATCTATCATTCAATGTAAAACAGGTTAATTTGATATTTTTAACATATAATTATCTGCATAGCAGCAAACTAGAAAATATTTTTACTGGTTTTCGAACCAAATAGAAAGGAGCCTCGTGAACGATAGGATTATGCTTAATAGATTTAGAGTAACTATTTAGAACATTATAAAATTGTTAAACATAAATAAAAATTTTGTGACAGGCTTACTTTTTGTTAGGTGTCATTTATACATTTAGAAATGCATCATTTTTTAAAACCAAGCTTTTCAAAATTATAATTTTCGAAATACTGTTTTAAGGAATTTAAAATTTCATAATAAAATCTGCTCAATAGTTAAAACGCTGTTTAATAACAAATTAATTACATTAATTTTTGTTGATAGGTTCAAAATGGAACTGATAGCAAAAAATCTTCCAAAATGAAAAGAAAAAATATTTTTGATTACTAAACAAACAATACAGAAAAGCTGATGCAGTGCTTTAGTTGCTTAATAATAAATTGAAGAGACATTCAAAATCCCGTAACTATGGCAACAAAGAGCTGAGAGACAGAATAGGGGAGGTTTTGAGATAGAATGGAACAATAGAACTTATGAACATCGGTTGGAGGGCTTTTTATACACATAGAATAGGGGGAGGGGAAGAACCTTTTTGGGAGATATAAAGGATGATGCATGCCATTGTTACAAAAAAGAGGAAAAATGACACATTTATCTAAAGTTGATACATGACCCGAAAGTTTATTTAGTTCCAGGGCTTGCTTAATCCACAGTATGCTGAATATGGTAGAGTCTGGGGGGGGGACATGATAAGAGTTTAAAAATATGAAATAAATGTTTAAGAGTTTTCGAAACTTGGCAACATAAGCTACTGTACAGAATTCAATTGAAAGGCAGTAAAATTTCTAGCATGTTGATAGAGAAAATTTCCTCGTGTAGAAGAATTCAACATTTGGATGCTAATTTAAGGTAATATGGTTCTGTACTTTACGTGGAATGGTATTAAATTGACGAAACAAAGATTAAAAGAAAATAGTTCAATCAATTTCTGTTCTAAGAAGTCGTGAATCAGTTTCGTTAAAGGATAAAAGAACCTCTTACTCGTTTTAGGCATTATATATGCCTACCCAAGTCAAAATTCTTGATACCAACAAAACCATCAAAAATTTTTGATGGGACATCAAAAAATTTTGATGGTTTTCGTTGGTTTCAGTTCGATTTATGATGTTCCAACATCATTTGATGGTTACCATCATCCAACATTTTCCATTACTTGCTCATGGTTTTGGATAAACCAACAAACTTCCATCTTGGAATGATGGAAAATGATACTGTAATCGTTAACCATCAAGATAAATTTGATTTGCATGGACCAACAATCCATGATGATCCGTGATGGTTCCAACTATGCATTTCCATGATAGTTTAACGGGAATTATTGTTGGTTCTCAGGAAGCCATCAGAAATTTTTTTTTTTTAAATGTTGGACCATCATAAATCAGTCCAAATTATTATATTGAGATGGAGATTGTTCATGATCGTTCCAACATTTGATTTCTAAGATTCTACGATGCAAATTCGTGATGGTTCAACATAAACAAACCATCAACGGAAGTTGCTTTTCTTTTGTTGGACCATCATAAATCAGTCCGAATTCCTACATTGAGGTGATGGTGACGTATGATGGTTACCATCAAAAAATATAATGTTTCTTGATGGAATTATTGATGGTTAGTATCAAGTTTATGTTGGTACATCAATGGAAAAAAATCAGAAATTTTGACTTGGATGCACTCTTTGAAAAATTGGTTGAACATTAAATCATAATACGAGGCAATATAAATATAAATTATTTGCTGTAATCTAAACTTGGGGCTGAAATTAAAATAATGCTTCCATTTAAGCTGAAAGATAATATAGCTTTTGCTTTTATGAATAAAAGTAACTCTTTTACGTTTTGAAGCAGATAACTCGTTGAAAAATCATTTCAAAGTTGAGCCATAATAATTCTACATTTACAATAGAAATATGAATATTTTGCTACAATCTAAATGAGTTAAAATTGAATAAACAAATTAACTTATTCGAATTAAACCTTATAATTGTGTAATACAAGTATTTGACACAAACTAAATTCTTTGACGGAGTGCTTTCAAACCTTAATCCCTGGTATATTTCTATCGTGAAAATCTTTTTCATAAGTTTAAGTATCACATATTAGATTCACAAAATTTGAAGTGAAACCTTTTGTATTAACGAGCCAGATAATTTAATCTTATATAACTCGAAAGATAAAATGCGTTTTACAAAAGCAAAATGCGTTTACGACAAAATTTACAGTTTACAATTCATTATTTGTAAATGTTTTCTATCGAATTCTGAAAAATCGTCTTCTGTGGCTAAATTCAAAGAAACATTTTTTTATTATTTCCGATTTGCAAAAATACATAGGAGTTCAAAGCTACAGGGATTTTCAAATTTGGTTGACTATACTAGGGAACATTTTTTTCCTTTTGCATGAACTTTTTTAATGGGTCTTGGATAATTTCAAGTCGGATTTCAAATCTTCAATTGATCTCTTTCTTCAAGTTACAGATTTCCTTAAAGGACATCTTTAGTCCATTTTTAATCGAAATTTCAAAGCTTAAGAACTTTTATATAAACGGGGCTCTCATAAAAGTTGTGACAAACTTCTATAGCAGTTAGGACTCGTCATCAGGATTAAAATTGCATAGGAACCCAAGTCGGGAAATGTCACCATACGCAGCTAGGAGCCCTTTCCCTTTAAGAATTATTTCTTTGTGTGCGTCTGAACAGCTCAAAATAGGGAAGAGTCCTTAGCCGCGTCTAATGAGATTTCCAGGCATGGGTTCCTATACAATTTTGAACCTGAGGACGAGTCCTAACTCCCCTAGAAGTTTATCGTAACATCTACTAAACACCCTGTTATATATATAATGTTTTTAAACCTGTACACTTTGACAAAAAATATATACTGAAAATGTTATTTTAAAAATTCTGATTCTTAGGGAGTAAAACTAATACTTCAGATTTTAAGTTCCTTTTCCCGAATCAGGCAAGATCAAATAGTTGTATAAATGCAACAAAAATTCGTTCTTTTGTGTCATTACCAGAGTTACTGCGCAGTTAAAAAGTGGTAGGAACATATGACCATAAAATACGAATAAAATAACCAATTAAAAATTTGAATTCGGACACGTTGCCATCAAACATCGGAATCAAAAGCTATATAACAGTAGTTACAGAATCGAATGAAAAAAAGGGATAATAGAGGCTATGGTCCCTTCTGATTCATTTTCAAAATTAAAACTGTTTAATGCAGTTTAAAAGTTTCCGTAGCAATCGGCCCCTGTTGTTAGGCAATGCTGTATTCAGGGCCTGGACAGTTTTCTTAGTTTAGTTGAAATCGTCCATCGCTGAATGTCCCACATAAGTTCTAAGAAAGTACGGTCAGGAGAGTTATCTTGATAATCCATCTGACAAATAATTTAATTTTCCGGGAATTCAGGAGCCACACGAACCTGTTGTCTACAATTTTAATGATTTTCTCCTTAAATGAGCTAAAAATGCCCTTCGCTGAGCACTCCTATGAAATTAAGAATATGCCATCGATTTGGATAAGCTATCTGACAAATGCCTTAAGTTTAGAGAAAATGATTATTCAGGTGAGATCTACGTCTACGCTCATTGTATTCTTTTCAAATGAAATAAAGGCCAAGAGTACATCTGAAAAGTTTATCATTAGACTCAAAAGATCTGATCCTTATACCTTTGACCATGTCTTATTACTATCGGTACAAAGTCGGGTGTGTGGATCACCAACATAAAATTTTTTTTTATACCATCAAAACTTTTGCTGCCATTATAGTTCGTTGCTGTTTTTCGCATAAATTGGAAACTAAGCAGTTTCCCAACATAAAAGTATAAACCAGGCGAGTAGTTCACCGTAAAACCAGATCAAGTAATGGTAAAAGTATGATCCGTTACCTGACCTGTTCAAAAAATTCGACCAATATAGCAATTGACGTTTCATTATATAGACAATAATCATAAAATGGGACCGTCTATCTTCTATGTTTGTAAAAGAGGCACTCTGACTGGTGAGAAGTATAAGGTTGAAGGTTTGGAGCCTTATGATCGCTTTTTCAGACACATTATTTGTCCTTGCTTCAGTAATTGAAAGTTGACAACAACGAGCCTCCAGACAGAGCTCATCTGGTCGATAATTTTATGGTAAATTAGGATATCTATAAGATAAATTGGTAATCTTGGAGCCTTATGATCGCTTTTTCAGACACATAATTTGTCCTTACTTCAGTAATTGAAAGTTGACAACAACGAGCGTCCAGACAGAGCTCATCTGGTCGATAATTTTATGGTAAATAAGGATATCTGCTGGATGGATTAAACGGTTAAATTGGACAACGAATGCGACTCGCTTTCACCCAAGATTCAGGGTCCTTAAGTAAAGCAAATTAAAGAATGGGACGGCATCATTTCGAGCATGAAACTACGGTGTGAATTTCTGTAATAGGAGAATATTACAATTATTACATCTATTATAGGAGACCATATCTCTATTAAAATCTTGACTTGTACTGTAACCAATGTTCAATATCTTCCTACTCAGACAAGCGTTAGTGTTTTCGAACTCTTGAATGTTTATTTCATTTGCACTCTTAATTTATCAACACATGTTCGTACTAAATTTCAACAAAGTATGATCAGTTATTCTGGAGATAATCGATAATCGAAGAGTTGAATTGAAGTTGTATTTTAAGTAAAATGGGAAAATCCTTTTCGAAATTTTAATCTTCTTCATTCTAAATTTTATAAGACTTCCAGAAAAGATTTTTTATTTCCAAATTAAGTAATTTCGCAAAGAATATATGAGATATCTATTTTAAATTAGTTTTTCCTAGTGTTAGCTGCTTGCTTAATTTGTGAAGCAACATTATACACATTATATTTGCGTAAAAACAATATCCATGAAAAAATTCAACTTTTTTTTAAAAAAACTCGAATTACTAACAGTCAATCAACTAAATGTACTTTAATTCATTTAGTTGACTGTTATTTAGGTAGTAAATTACGTATAAACCAGTTATCTTATTAAATGTTTTAACTCCAATAATATAAAGGAAAACGCTTAATTTTGTTTTTTAAAACTGAGAGATACATTCTTGGTGCATTGGTTGTGACCATTGGAACATTACATTGGAGGTGAAAATTGAGCATAAATAGTAAGAACTAAGACTATCTATGACATTCTTGGTCAAGTAATTATTATTTAGGTGTCATGGACATAATGACTCATGTCATTATTGTCATGATTCCTGAACATCTTGGCAGTATTTGATATGCTTTTAAATATGCTATTTACTTCTAAATATGCTATTTAGGACCAGCTACCGAATTTTGAAACTAGCATTGAGCAACATGTCACATTAAAGGAATGAATTTTATTTCCACAAAGCGGTATAAATAATTAATTCCTTTAGTGACTACATTAGTATTAATTGATCATGAATGCTTTCCTGTAATATATAATGTAATGTTTTTGAAAAAGTAAAGTATATTAAGGTATGTGAAAAATACATAAAAAAGTTCATCTTGAAACAATATTATTTGCTTTTTCTATGAAATTAACAAGAACTACATGCAATTTAAGGCACATTTATTGTATCTTCTTGAAACCATATGTGAAATTGGAAAGAAAATTGAAACATTATTATTATTACTATATGGAATACTTGCTTTTAACTATTATTTTTTTGGAAAATAACAAATTAAACATAGTTTTTAAAATAAATGTTAAGCTCTAAATTTATTTAAATTTTCAATTTTTAGAAATAATCTGTTCTAAGTAAAAGAAAAAAAAATAAAGAGAATAAAACTGTTCCACAATTATTTCAATTGATGTGAATTTTTTGTTAAAAATTTTTTTACTTTTTATTTTACTTATTTATTTATTTTTGCATGGAATTAAATTTAGCTTAGCTTAATTCGGTTTGCAGTTAACAGTTTATCATGATAACCATTGTACTGAAACTTTTATTTTTGTTAAAGTTTTCCAAAATTAAAATTGAAGTTTTAAGTTGGTAAGAAAAGTGAAATATCCAGTGATAGAATGGAGTGAGCTTTCAGTGGAATTCTGGGAAAGGTGAGCAAGGAAGTATTACCCCAAAAGTATTCGGATTAAATCTTGCCTCTCTCCATGACTGAAGAAGAATGTGAAAAGGGTGAAAATTGAATTGGCTTCCCCCCTTCCCCGATTTTTCATTATGCTCTGTCGGTTGGGAAATATCGATGGAATTTTTCTCTTAACGCAGTTAAAGGAATGTTCGATAGTTTTCTCTTCGATTTGTGCCATCCATGGCACAAACTTGTGCTCGCATTTGAAGAATTTCTTGAATTCGTTCATAGTTACGTGAACAGTGGAATGAAACAATGGTTCCAATGAAAATAATGAATTAAATAGAAGTAGGGAATTCATTTTTGTAAAAAAAAATTTCTATTTTTTAATAGGTAGATTCCCTGCACTTTTTAATGCTTCTAGTGTTCTAAATCTCAAATAGTTAAATTTGAAAACTAAGTAAAAGTATATATGCTAAATGGCAATGCATGCTATGAAAGCTAAGTGAAAGCATAATTTAAGTAATAGAAAATGTTATAAAACCATAGTTTAAATAAATATTTAATGTTATTAAATAATATAAAAGCTTAGTGGAAGTACATGTTAAGTGGTTTCATCAATCATAAGGAAGTTTAGAGAAAGAATATTTTACAAGAGCTTATGTTAGCTTAGTAGAAAATTATGTTAGAAATAAAATCTAATATTAGCTTAGTTGAAGAATTTTTAGTGATAGTGTTAAAGATTAATGAAAGTATATTTTAAGTAATACTAAATTATATAAGAGTTAAGTGGAATTATACAATAAAGCGTCAGCCAACTTGGAGAAAGCATTTGTAAATGACAGTAAATAATATAAAATCTGTTTTTAAATGACAGTAAAGGATTTTATTGAAAAAAATCTGTCCTAATTAAAACTCTGCCAAATAAAGATAAATTAATACATAATACAAGAAACCGTAATATGTTTTTGACCTGTTATGAAACTTGAGGGTTTTTTAAAATGTTACTTAACATTTTCTTCTATTAACCTATTCACCATTCTCCATGGTTTAGAGAAGAACTCATTTTTTAAGGCTTGACTTAACCATATATTGATTTTTTTTTCTTTAAAGAAATTTTTGTTACTGACTGAAACAAATTAATGCATAATAATTTAAAAACAAATTTGTTTTTATTCAAAACAAAACCATGACTTCTCTTATTGCCATTTTAGATTATAATAAAATTTTCGATTATTTTTGATAGACTGTTGATGATGGAGAAAAATTTTGTAAGAAAATGCAAAAAAAAGCTCTTTATAAATCTTTTCTAGATATTTTTTCAAAAAAATTCACAAAAAGACTTATGCACTTATTAGTTTTGAATAAATGACTTGTCAGTTATATAACTACTGTTCTTTTAAATAAAATAGATTACGCTTGTCTTGTAATACTATACATGCCTTTCATTTATAGATTTTTGAAAACTGAACTGAACGTTTAAAATGAAGAAAATTGATTTGAGTGCTAAATCAAGGTATTTTCAAAACTTTAAAAGTGAACAATCATTATTCAAAAACCATGTAGAATTATTTTCTGAACTATTTTAATAACTAAAGTGACATTAAATCATATTTTGTTATTTTGTAAAAAAAATGTAAGAATTGAATATAATAAAGCCCATCATTTCCTTCAGTTTGATTGAGAAACTGTGTTCGAAAGCTATTGCTCAGTTCAGTAAATATTAATAATATTTTCTTCGAAAAAATTAAATTATTTACTCGTGAAAAGTAAATAAAGCTTATTAATAGCATAATTAAGGATTTTTTGATTGCCTCCTTCACCTCTTATGGCATAGTTCTCCTTTGAGGACATAATCCTCGTAATTAACAAAAAGGCATTGTATTTTACTGTTAACTGAAACAATATTATAAACAATAATATTTTTATATAGCTTTTACACATTATTGTTACCTTTATTACTAAAAAATTATTAACATTTATAAGGAGGTTCAATACATTCATTAATTGGCCCATAAAATTCTGAAATTTAAGAAACACATCAAATTCATATAAATTCTTCAGGGAGTATTTAATAATTCTAGAGGAGGGATTAAAATTAATGAGGTTAAAGGGACTTGAATTCAAATAATTTAGCAAAAGCCAGCAGATTTTATCAATTTATTGCTGAAAATTAAAATGAGGAAAAAAAAATTCTTACCTTTAGTTTCTTGTTAATTAAATTTTATAAGATATATTAAATTATTTAAAAATCAAAATCTGTTATGACTAATATGTTCTTAATTAAAAAAAAAGGAGGAAAAAAAAGCGTATTCTATAGTATTTAATATAAATAATTTTATCATAATTTATTCAAACGTAATTTTTTAACAAAAATAGTTAGATAATTTATGTTAAGTAAATTTTCTCTACATTTTAAATGTTTTGGGTAGAATTAATTTATCAATTTTGATGATTTACTTTTCCCGGTTAATTTTATTTAAATTTTTAGGACCATATCGATATAAAAACCTGGTTGGTGAGTATCCATGCTGACTAAGTTTAAAGTTCAAAATTTTGTACACAGAAGGCACATTAATTTTACCATCTTTGGTACAAAAAATATTCAAATTTATTAAAATATCGATCTCAATACGTGTGATTCTAGCTAACTTTGAATAATTTGAATTAATTGAACGAATATTTAATAGTTAAACACAGATTTGTTCTTTAAAAAAATCTTTTCCTAAAAATGGTGAAACAATGACAAACTTTATATTACCATTCCAAGAAACTTAAACTAACCACAGATTTAATTCAACAATTAAAATGAAATCTTAAGAAAATAGATTCATGTTTAGTAAATGTTATTTTCTCATTAAAATAATTTTTTAGTCCATTGATACACATTTGCTAATTTTAACAGAAATCTAAAAATATACATCAAAGACGGGTATATATATATATATATATATATGTTCATATTTCATATATATATGAAATATGAATAGTCATGAAAATAACCAATATTTTAATATATAAAGGGATAACATTTGTACAGAGTTATAAGAAAATGAAAATCTTTATTTTTTTCTGTTCATGCCGAAAAAAATCCATTGTTTATTTTTAATAGTTCAAGAAAAAATATAAATAAATGAAATTTTGGGTATAAATATACATTTTTAAAATAACTTCCTCTTTTCCTTATCATTGTCGCATCACATTCACTTTTGATAAATTGGAATTTAAGTATGAAAGATAATGGCAATTTTATGAGGCGATAAACGTTCCACTCTTTTATGAGGTGCGAATTATACATAAAAAAAAGAAAAAAAGAAGCACTAATATAAAGTTACGGTCCTATTCCTGCGACACGCAGAGCAGGTTTTTGATGGAGGGTGTGCGACATCAACATGGTAACACGTTGAGAAAACTTTCAACATTCACATCACGTAGGCCATAACACGATGTAAATAAACCTCGGGCCATTGTTCATTTTAAAGAGATTCAGAAAAGTTGTACAGCCAGACAACCAGTGAGGAAACTTGTATATCTTCCTATTGTGTTGGGGTTATTTTTCTAAACGCGCCATTGGGTAAAAGTAACGTCCGAGACCACCCAAAAAGGTGTGCTCAGGTAAAAAGAGGAGGATAATAGATCCCGAACAGGACATAAATAATTAGAAGAACATTACGAATGTGGACATTTATGGCCAATCAAACTAAGAGAAAAATTGGAGCTTAAATTGCAGATATATATAATAGTTTGTATTTATTAATTTGCTATTAAAGCTTACTTTTCGATTGTTGGAAATGGCTGTACGTTAGTCTTTTTAAGAATGTTTTTTATTTCTCCTCTTTGTAAATTTATTGATTCTCAAAAATGAGTAAATAAATAGATAAAAATAGAATCTTTTCTTCCTTTTTTTCATAAAAAAAGAAAAGAGAAGAAAAGAAATTAACATCTGAAACAATCTCAAAATCCACAGAACACAAAACGTAATTCAAAAACTTAATAGGTAAATGAAGTCTAACTCAAACTAACAATCCTATCTTTTATAATCAAAATGAAACGAGATATGTTAATGTTATACTATTTAAAACTTAAGCTAACATTTTAAATCGGAACGATTACAATAAAAGGGTTGTTACAGTAATAACATTAAAAGAAGTGTGGTTATTTTAATAAAACAAAACTATCTTTTTATTGTTTGTAAGTGGAAATAAAGATTAAGTTTAAAATATTGTAAAAAATTGAACCTCTAAGTTGTTTAAAAATAATATTTTTACGAAAAAAAATTACTTTTATCCAATTACTTTTTTTGAAGATTCATTTTTTTTCATTGCCTTTTCAGATCTCAAAGGTCAATTGATTTTCTAAGAATAATATAGAAAAAACATCTGGTTTCTCAAATAAAAAGTGAATACACAAAATCCTAGTTACTACTTTTAAAATTATAAGACAAAAATGTCATAATTATTGGAAAGTAATAAATAGATCCTATTTTTGATGTAAAAATTACGAAGTAAATTAATATAGTAATTATGAATGCAAGCATTTGTTATAAATCATAATTAATAGGACAGAAAAAAATTTATGAGTTATTATAATTTTATAACAAACTAATGTTTTTTTTTTTCAAAACTACCAGAAAACTTCGTAAGACATTTAACTCTTAATAATTTTCGTTACATTATTTATAATCTCTATAATTAAAAGACAAAAATGAGAAATTAAATATATAACGTTAAAATATATGTATTTTTTTTAAATATATTTTTTAAACTATTTCTTTTCTCTTTTATTATATATGAAATCAGAGCTATAAACTTAAGAACATTTTAACTATAGACTATATGAGTCGGTATATTTTATGGAAATACTATATTGTTGTTTTTCTTAATGCGTATTTTTATTTTTCTTAGTACTTAATATTTTTTATAAGTCATTTTTTCAAAAGATGCTTTCTTAAATCCTTGTTTTAACTCAAGGTTCAATTTATTTAGAATATTATTAGAATATTATTATTAGAAAGATAAAGTCTCAATAATAATACATTTTTTCATTCTGTTTATTTGACATTTACAACAATTAAAACAACAATACTTCTTTATGATATGTCATACATTACTAATCATATTGGTTACTGTATTATTTAAAGCTTGTTAATAAGAAAATTATTTCTAATTATTAAATAATAATTTATTACGTATTGAGATTTTCGGATGCGCATCTTTTCAAGGAATTCATGGCGAAGATACTAAAATGTAATACGTAATTTCTTTACTAAAAATGACTGTTATTCAATTAAATAAAATTTTATTATCTTAAAAATACAGTTTTTCCTCATAAAGTTTTAAAATTGTGTGCATATTTTTTACTTTATTTAATAATTTTCAACTTATTTGAAAATGATTTATTCATAAAGTTAAATATCTTTTGCATACGTAAATTATAAAGTGAAATTTAATTTACATAAAAAGAACTTTTTTTGTTAATAAAGTCATTGGAAGTGTGCAGCAATGTACGAATTGTTTTTTACCACCTTATTAAGGAACAAACAACAAAGGTATTCAAACGGTAGGTGGAAATAAGAGCACCTGAGAACACCTGAGAAAAAGCACCAAAAGAAAAAGCGTCAGAAAATCGCTTTATAGATTACATATATCATTACTAAATTAGATTAATTAAATTAATTTTGCTTAAGTATAGAATTTCTTTGCATTCTTTTACCATACTTTCATAAATAATTTCAATTACGCTTGTACGAAAGCAAATTTATAAGAAACAAATGCAAATTTAATGTAAATTGTGTAAAAAAAACAAACAAATTTAATGTAAAATTAATGCAAATTTATGACAAACTAAATTCATAAGAAGCTAGTTTATAAGAAACTTATTTCAATAATAATACTTGAAAGTAATAATTACCAGTGGAATTTTATAACATTGATTATATTTATATAATGGGTATTTCCGAAATGCTATTATTGCTTCTTACCTGACATTAAATAATAATTTGCAAAGTAATGTTTATAAAACAAAAATTAAATTCGACATAAATAAAAAAAAATCTTTTTTTACAAATATTTAAGATACACTTGCTATTAAAACTTTTTTTTGCTTAGTTAGAATTACGTTTACCTGTTAATTGTATATTAATACTTATGTGACCTTGATATTGATTAAAGATAACTTAAGATTATTTACTTCGACTGTATTTTCAGTCCCATTTCTCTTCAATAGTTTAAATAATTATTTGTATAACTATTCACACTCTTATTTCAGATCAAAATCTCAAAATACGTGGTCATGTCATGACTTTAATCGAGCATTTAAAATTATGTGTCATTAAACAGTCGTAATTTTTTTTTTTAATTATTCACATCAAAACTTAATGATTCTGTATTTTTGTGGTATTACACGCACTCTTTTCCGGTTTCTTTTAATCGGGGGTTTTTTCCGTTGCTTTTTTTCGTGATTCTTTTAAATGTAATGCTTAATTTCTTTATTAAACATAAATTTTATTCCATTAAATAGAGTTTTAATTTAATAAAGTTTTAATAATTTTTTATTAATAAAGCTATTATAAGTTCAAAATATTGTGCACATATTTTTTCTTTATTGTTAATTTCTAACTTATAAGTAAATAAAATTCGTAATGAGTAAAAATACATTATTTACAAATAAATGTAAGTTAAATATATTTTGTTGCATTTATATGTATTTTAAAAAAGAAATTTTTTTTACTTAGAATTAATTTTGCTTACTAATAGAGTTATCATAAGCGTTTAACAATGTGTGTTTTTTTGTTTTCTTTATTTATCAATTTTAATTTTATACATTTAATTTATTAACATTATTTTAAACAATTTTATAAGTGTTATCTTAACAATTTTAATAATTATACATTCATAAGGTATGGAATTTCTCACCAGTTTGACACTTGATATTAGTCAGTATATTCACAAGATGAAAATAATAATAGTTTAATCTACAGAGATTTTACCCAATGTTTGTCTTACGACAACTAGGCTAACTACCTTAACAAGGTTAACTTTATCTTTTGAGTCCTTTGCAATACAGAGAATAGTAGGGAAATTTTCTGCATATGCGGTATGAAGCTTAAAGGGTACTAGTGAAGAATCAATAAAATTCCGAAAATTGTGCAAAATTTTAACTTTGATTTTAAATTTAGTTTAAAGTTAATATGTTATTAAGTTATCAGTTATTATAAGTTAAAAAATAATAAATAATATATCTTCTAAATTTTGTATTCGTAAATTTTATTTTTAAATAATACCTAACTGTCTACTTAAAATCAATTAATTCAATTAATTAATTTTTCCAAGGTAAGTAAAACATCAACATTCACGTCATTAACATAATATGTGTGCTAATTTGTTGGATTAATTTAGACAATGAGAAAATTAGATACTTTCTTTAAATCAAAATATTACATCAAAGCAAAATTAGCTTCAATTGTTTCGCATTTTTTGTGATAATTAATTACAACTTGTTAAAACACTTGCTTAGTAGCAGGCGTTTCACCTTTTTAAGATTTCATTGTTTATCAATTATCATATACCAATATATTTAAAAATATATAAATTAAAAAATTAGAAATGATTACATGTTTTTCCTTCTTATTTTCAGATGAACAAGAAGCTTTTAGGGAGATTTTAAATCAAGCAAATGCAGTATATGTTTAACATAACTTGTAAGTGAAAAATATTTTAAAAATTTATTACATTATGCTGGCCTATGACAATAATATTATTGTAACCTTGCATGGGTACTATGATAAGTTGGTAAAGAAATTTGTCTGAATATTTTTTAATAATTCTTGGAAATTATTTTTACTTTAAAAAATTCTGTTATACTTTTGTCAAATATTTGTTATTTTTAGCATGATATTTCTCAGGTTTATTCTTATTGTTTTATCTATTTTTAGTTATTTGTAGATATTCATATGAGAAATTTATAACCTACTTTCGAACTTATTAATCACTTTTACTCGTTTTCATAAGCTCTGATATAAAAGCGTCAATTTTTATGTTTTCTGTCTCACAAATTGTTGCTATTTCTTGAATTTTTATTTAAAGGAAAGAGAGGAAAATAAAAAATGAAAATACAAACTTAAAAATTCTGATAAAAATTATTATGATGTTACGTTTATTTTTTGCAAAATGCCTGTTACATGTTCACAGTTAATGTAGTTAAACATTTTTGATAAAAAGCAAATGTTGGTTTAAAGACAATGTTTACTCTACGAACCAAAATATAACATCAGTTTGACACATTGTGTTGATAGATAATTTGATTTTTCAAACATTATGTGTTATTATAATTTTATATAATGGTACATTCGATTTAAAGTTCCTAGTCGAAACAAACAAATAATTCCATGCCACAAAAAAAAGTCTATTGACTGTTTTGTATTCCAAACTGATCAAACATTACGAACAAGAAACAAATTAATCATTAAAAAATATTAAAGCAATACAATGCATTAAAATTTCAACGAACATTCAGTAAAAATTAATATTCTTGTTTTTTTTTATGAAATAATGCAAATGTAGGCATTACCTTAAATATCAAATGCAAATCTACTATTAAATTACTTTAAAAAAAACAGTTTCAGAAATGTTTTTTTTTTCTTTAAAAAGTTTAACATATTTGCTTAAATTTGATTTATTTAATGCGTCTTTGATCAAAAAGAAATACTTTACGCAAGCATAAAGAGGCATAAATAATTTATAAATATAATCCTTCCTTTCTCACAATTATGAAATTTTTTTTGCATGATAAAAGTATTTAAATATATTGTTGAAGTAAAAATTTTCAAAATATTTTAAATATTGAAATGTAATAAGTAAAGTAATAATAATGAATATTATTCCTGCTAAAGTTCTCTAAACAAAAATGAGTCGATAAGATTTTAACGTTAAAGGATCTATAAAATTTTTGGAACAAAAATTAATAGATTCGAGGAAAAAAACATTCCATGTAAATCTAAAATTTGTGAAAATCGTGTTGTATTTTATTCATAATAAATTACTTGTAAAAAAAACTAAACTTATAACATTTAAATAAAACAAATTTACTAAACTTTGAAACAAAAGTTTAAAGGAAGTAAATATCTTACAGCTATTTGATGTATGATCTAGTTTTCCATTATTATTTAAAGAAGCGAAATATTTATTATTAGTTTATTTTGCATGCTCTTAGTTAATGAATATAAAAATATTGATACGTTTTTTTTATTTTTTTTTATTTTAAGAAAGTAACTCTATTTTTGTTTTAGGAATGAAAAATTCAAAAAATTGAAAAACTTTTATCAAAACAATATCGATAATTTTTTATTTATAAAATTGTTTAAAAAATCAGTGCTAAAACTCCTCTTAAACAGTCACGAGCAAAGTATTAACTATATATTATGCGATACCTTTTGTATAGCAAACTATACATAGCAACAACTGTCAAGATTGGAATGAATATATTTTGATGTAAATTGTAAGGAAAGAACCTTTTTTTAAATATCTATCATATCAAATGTTTTTTTCTGTAACTATGATGCTTATAAAAATTTAGGCTATGTTAAAGAAATTGCTAGTGTAAACATAATTGATAATGTTAATATATTGTATAATGTAAACAATTAATTGATAATGTAAACAAAAATGTAATTTATCACAACTAACAAAAATTAAGTTTTATTTTTAGATAATGTATAAAAATGAATTTTACTTTTTCTTATAGGTTATAAGTAATTACACAAAAACATTACACCAAACAAATAAATACTTTTAGAAGAAAAAATGTTTTTGGTTGGAAACAGTATTTTCTTCTTATTAAAGATATTTTTAAATTATAGTTCAAAAAAAGTATTCAATTAATTGAAAATAATAAAAAAAATATAATGAAAATAATCACAGATAAAATAAATAATTAAAAAACCTCTCGTTCTTACTCAAAATACACAAAAGATATCATTTTGAGATTGTTTTAAAAAAATTAGTAAAAGATATGAAGAGATCAAAAAATATTACTAATTTTCTTTAAATTTTCCCATGAAGAATTGGATTTTTATGCAGAAAAACATTTGAAAAGATATTTGAATTTCTTTTTCAAATTTGGCCACTTCATTTTTTAGTGTAGCCTTTAACAATCCTGGCCCAAGAATGGGTTCTGAAAATAGGTTTGAAAACTATTTTTTTTTTTAAAAAAAACGTAGTAAGAAGAACGATCAATCTTTTGCTATTGATTTCATAAATTAATTTTTTGATATTTACTAGTTTCAAAATACTGATTTTAATCATTTTTTTTTAAAGTACAGCTGCTTTGAAATAACTCAGTTTATTGATACTTTAAGTATTTAGTTGCATTGAATATTTAACTAACTTATAACTCTTAATTGTGATATTTTTTTTTAAAAAAATAGTATTTGTCAGAATTGAAAAATAATTTTATCTTTTAAATATTATCTCTTTCTTTAAAAAATAAAAATTCTGAAATTCTTTAGCAATAACTTTGAGTTTGTTGTAAAATTTTTCTACTTATTTATAAAAACAGTTTTAAATTGCCTCATTTTTTTTTCACCTAGGGAGTTTTAGAGTAGAAAGCTTACAATTATAACTTCTTTCTTCTATTTCATAATTTTTAATACAAACATAGCAGCTTCTACTACTTCTTCGAAATTCCTAATTTTTTTTACGAGTCATTTACTTCTAATTAATACTTAAATTGATTTTTTTTATGAAAGTAAATAAGTAATCAATGAAATTATTAAACATTGCTAATTTAGAACTTATTTTTAGAAACAGATATTTCATTTCAAAGATGTGATTAAAGAACCATTCTTTAAATGAGTCATGCAAGAAATCTATATATATTTACCTGTTCCGATCAAAGGCTGTTCTGCAAATAATTCAATCAGATAGTTGGTCAATCTTTTGCAGGGCTCGTGGCCGGATGTCCTTAATGGCTGTCATATGTTTCCAACTCCCCATATGGTCATTTATTTCTCAGCCCCAAGCAGCCAACTAGGGCTGTAGAACCGTTAATACTTTCCCCTCTTGTAAACGCCCACCTGACAGCAATATTGTAGGACCCCTTATTTTGAGGGGAGAGAGAACACTGCAATAGAAATAGAATAGAAACTCCCAAGGATGAAATGTTCTATCTGTCATACAATATTCCATGATTTCTAACCAATGAGGGAGAAGAGTTGGAAAATATCCGAAGTCAAACTTTGGGGATCATTCAAACATTGCGTAATGCAATCTGAATTACAAAATTATTTGTTATGCGTTATTTAATATCATATGCTAGTTTGATTAACCAAATAAATCATAGTTTAACCATAAATGTAATTTAAAAAATTTGATAAAAGCATTGTATAAATTTAAAATGCTGCATACCATTTAAATTACTTAAAATTGTCCAGTAATGCAATTTGACCAAATTTATTTGGTTTTACATAAAGCCTTTTATTTTAAACTAAAACTTTAATCTAGATTTAAATAGCTTGGGAACTTAAAAAAATATTATCTGGTTTTTTATTAAATATTCCGCAGTTATTGTCTTATTGTTATACTGTTGTCAGAATTAAGCAATAGTAAAATGAAGAAAAAAATTATTTAATTGCGCATTGAGATCTCGATGTTTTACTGTAATAAAAAGGGATTCAAATACAGTTAGAATATTTTTTATTACAATAAAATTTAGAAACTTTAAAATTATGCATATATGGAATCTAGATGCATATATGGAATCTAGTTAAAAATATTTCCATGTTTATAACTACAATTATAAAAGTTTTAAAAGTTTTGAAAAAGACATCATTGGTAATAAAAGTCTGTAAATTTTACAATCACTGTAATTTAAAATTTGCTTAGTGTAATTAAAACAAGAATCCTTCACTAGTTCTTTTTGTATTTTTTATTTAGTTATAATTTCAGCAAAAATGAAAAAAAAAGTTATTTGATTTTGTATAAAATGTTCCATTTATTTATTATTGTAAAACTTTGAATATGATGTTAAATTTGCCATAAATAATGTATATATTAGCAGCAATAATTTTAACATTATTTATTTCTAGGTTTTTATTTTGTCTAAATAACTTAAGTGTGATTGAGTACTAAATAATTTATAATTTTAATTGAAATTGAATTGATTTAATTTTATGTGGATTTAGTAGACAAAACATTTTTGAAAATTTGAATTAATTTTTTAAATAAGAAATAATTCTTTTCATGGGTAAAAAAAAAAAAAAAAAAAAAAAAAAAAAAAAAAAAAAAANTTATTTTCCATAAATTTATTAATTTATTTTTTACAGAAAAGTAAATAAATAAATAAATAAAAAACTATTTTTGCGTTAAAGAAAATTCTTATCTCGTAATCATTGTATTTCACTAAGAAAATTTAATGTGATCTTATGATATTCCGAAAAAAAACGATATTCATCATTTATTACTACCATTATCATTACTATTACATTCCTCTTGCCATTATCAATTTTTTTTTTTTGCTTTATGGAGACAAAATTGAACGGATCTTCAGATTTCTAAAGAAAAAAATCTGTTAATCTGAATTGCGAATGTGATATGCTGATAAAATCGAAATGTGATATGTTTCTAAAGGAAAAATATACAATCTGAAAAAGAAGTGGAAATATTGTCATTACTATTTTTTTGAAAGCTTTAAAGTTAATTAAAAAAAATTCTTTTAATACTCATGAGACTATATTTCAGATTTATATTCATCCACTTACAAATTCTTACTGAAAATAAATCCTAATGACGGTCACATCTCATTTTTTTCGTTTATTTATATGCAAAAGTAGACAAATGAAAATTAATATAAATCATTTATTTTTATTCATAGTTCCATTAATAATTCCACTAATTTTAAGAATAAGAAAATAAAAAAGGTTAATGAAAGGAGAAGAAAAATTACTTAAATAATTTCATTTTACTTCATTTTAATAAATTTTCTTCTTCTCTTTTCATGAATCATTATTATTTTTATATTTTTTTCTATATTTTTACCTTATTTTATCAGTTCTATATACCTGCAGCTAATGCGCAGTAATTTCTTAATAAAGTCAANAGGTTAATGAAAGGAGAAGAAAAATTACTTAAATAATTTCATTTTACTTCATTTTAATAAATTTTCTTCTTCTCTTTTCATGAATCATTATTATTTTTATATTTTTTTCTATATTTTTACCTTATTTTATCAGTTTTATATACCTGCAGCTAATGCGCAGTAAATAAAACCTATTGTTAAACTTATAAATTTCTTAATAAAGTCAACACACATAAGGGTTTTTGTTTTTAATGAGCAAATTTCTAAATCTGATGCTATTTTGAGATATAATGGTATAATAAAATATAATGAGATTTTACGACTTTCTATTTATAAAATTGTTTGTAAGGTTTCCTACATTGAATAATATATAATTCCTGAGAGCAAAAATACTAAGCACCATTTCTATCAATTATGCGTTTAGTTATACAGATAGAGATGTACAAGTGTTAAATTAGACATAAAAAAAAAATTCTTATGAGCTAAATATGTTTGAATTTTACGAATACAAACTAAATTTTTTTCCAAAAAATCATAAAAACCATCTCAAAAACAGAGGGAGTTTTGAATTTTATAATTTTAGCTCGCATTCTTACGCGTATAAGCAGCATCAAAGATATACGCAGCATAAACGCAGAATTTTCTTATTATTATTTTGAAAATATTATACATTCCACCGGGGCAGCAAGACTATCGATAATAGGTTAGCTGCTTCTAACACAAAATTCGTTTTAAGGCATTTAATATTTTGTATTATATACTTTATTCGCTCTTTTTTTTCCAAAACCTACAATTACAAGAGAAAACAGAATAACATTATTTGGCATAATAAAATTCCGATTCTGATTCAATGTAGTTCTAACTCACCAACAAATGCATCTTTTTAGGGGAAGGCCTTTAACAAATAATCAGCCAAATATTTGCAAAAATATATCAAATACTGGACGATTTAAATAATGTATTAATCTATAAGGTTTGAAAAGGGTTTGTCTCGGCGTAGTAAATAAGTTTTCACCTGATTATTATTATTATTTTTAATCTTTTAATCTGAAAAATTTCTTAGTCTCATTTTTTTTTCTTTTGCTTTCTTTAAACTTAAAGATAATCTGAATTTTCCACTTCAATTTTTTTTAACATGAAATAGAACAAAAAAACAAAAAAAACAGAAAAACAATGATTTTGTGTATAAATGTTAAACAAGCGTTGTTTTGAATTTTGAAGAAGTAAATATTTTCTATAATTTTAAGAGTAATGAAGTAAATTAACTACTGGACTGAATTGCAGCAATTAAAAAAAGTCATAATTAAGTATTAAAAAGCTTACTAAAGAAGAGAAGCAGACTTATTAATAATTATTTTCAAATAATTGTCAATTTAATTATTTATTGCGAAAATAATTCAGCAATTTAAAAAAATATAATTCTGAATGAATGACTAGCCCGGTGAGCATATTTATCTTTTAAAACATTTATAAAATAAATATGCTCGTTTATTTAAATATTTTTTATAAAAAAAAGGGAATAGCTTAAATTAATTTCTTGGCGTCAAACGGTTCTAAGACAAATATTGAAAATTTAAAAATTGGAGCCATAAATTATTAAATATCTTACTTTGCTAATGAGATAGCGACATTTTCTTCATTAATTCAACTAGTAGACAGTTCAAACAGTTTAAATGAATCGCAGAGTAAACGTTGACTCGGTAAATGCAATTCTTACGTATCGAGGGACACCTTCCACACATATTTTTTCCAGCTGTTAATTTTGGTAATACTTTTAATTTGAAAATATCGTTCGCAAACTCAAACGGAAGAATTGTTTGCGCTCTGCAATAAGTTAAACGAAAGTACACCATTAGAGACGAAGCAAGCTTCTCGAGTCCTAATTAAAAGCGCTTCTTAATCGCCCTAATGAGGCTCGGTTCGCACCCAGAATCGTGTGCGTTTTAATGACTTTCCACTTTAATTACTTCTGAAAACTCTCGGAGCGTTATTGACGGAAGAGAGTAATTTCCAGCAGACGATAGTTT
Source organism: Parasteatoda tepidariorum (assembly GCF_043381705.1). Taxonomy (NCBI): domain Eukaryota; kingdom Metazoa; phylum Arthropoda; class Arachnida; order Araneae; family Theridiidae; genus Parasteatoda; species Parasteatoda tepidariorum. The sequence goes on from NC_092211.1 coordinate 15,127,538, forward strand.
GCTCAAGATTCGGAGTTCGCTTTTTTTTGTTATGTTTATTCGTTTCGCTCTTTAAAAGGTGTCCCGTTTCTGATTTGCATATTCCGGAAAAGAAGTATTTCTTTTAGATGCATTTTTGAACTTGCAAAATAGTGGTTTTCATCTAGATAGAAGGAATCCAAAATTTTATAAGAATTTTTCAGTATGGAAATGAAAATTAATTTTTGTAAGGGAACTGTATAAATTGCATTAAGGATTTTCATTGTTTTTTTCGGTATTAAGACTTGATTTTATGCGTTTCTTCGGTGACAATTAATATTAATAAAAATTACCTAATTTAATTAAAAATTACAAAATTACACAATTTAATCGATTTAAGACAAATAAGTGAGTTTGTTAATACATTTTGGTTATTTTAGCAAAATAAAATGCTGTTCATAGAATTTTTCAGCAGCTAACATCTTCAATTTAAAAAAAAGAGGATTTGCTTATCTACAGATATGAAATTTGAGATGAAACTGCAATCATTCCTTTCAAATCATCCTTTAGATTCTATAATCACATTTAAGTACTGAGTAGGCTCACTTATGCCATGCGATTCCGAAAATAGAAGAGAAAAAAAAGAAGCAATAGAAGGAAAAGTCCGTTGAAAAAAGTGCTGGAAAAAAAGTCACGAAAAAAAGCAATTCATTAACTAAAAAATAAATTTAAGGTCATAAAATATTACATAAATTAAGGGCATAAAATGAATAAATTCAGATAATATAGATTCGGGAAGTATTTCACCGAATTTTATTTACTTAATTTCTTTAAAATTACTGAGTCTCAAGCCAATTTTTTGCTTTATTTTTTTCGGATGCTTTCCTTTTATTAACTCTCTGAAATGTAACATAAGTTTCTTGAAAAATGACTTTCATTTAATTCTGGCACAAAATTCTTACCAGAGTACACTTACTTTCATCAAAAATATAATTTAAGACTCCATGTCATTAATTTGTGCACCCGACTAAAAACTTTTTGCTTGACTACAATACTATTTTACTATTTTAAAAATAATATTTAAAAATCTATTCAGCTTTTTCTTTTTCTTTTTTTTTTTTNATTTTAATCATGGAACTGTATAAATTGTATTAATCAAGGAAATTTCATTGTTTTTTTCGGTACTAAGACTTATTTTTATGTCTTTCTTCGGTAATAATAAATAATAATAGAAATTATATAATAATTTCAATCAATTTTAAGAACAATTAAATAAGTGAGTTTGTTTATACATTTCGGTTATTTTAACAAAATAAAATGCTTTTCATGGAATTTTTCAGCAGCTAACATCTTCAATTTAAAAAAAAGAGGATTTGCTTATCTACTGATATGAAATTTTTAGATGAAACTGCAATCCTTCATTTCAAATCATTCTTTAGATTCTATAATCACATTTAAGTACTGAGTAGGCTCACTTATGCCATGCAATTCCGAAAATAGAAGAGAAAAAAAAAAAAGGAAGCAATGGAAGAAAAAGTCCGTTGAAAAAGTGCTGGAAAAAAAGTCGCGAAAAAAAGCAATTCATTAACTAAAAAATAAATTTAAGGTCATAAAATATTACATAAATTAAGGGCATAAAATGAATAAATTCAGATAAAATAGATTCGGGAAGAATTTCACCAAATTTTATTTACTTAATTTCTTTAAAATTACTAAGTCTCAAGCCAATTTTTTGCTTTATTTTTTTCGGATGCTTTCCTTTTTTTTAACTCTCTGAAATGTAACATAAGTTTCTTGAAAAATTACTTTCAGTTAATTCTGGCACAAAATTCTTACCAGAGTATTTATTTATTTATTTTTCATGGAATGATTATTTGTTTTGTGCAATTATTATTTCATGATTTAAATACTTTATTTATTTATTTCGTATTTATTTATTTTTGTAAATGTGCTCTCATTTTATTTTTTGTAGAGGTTGAATCGCCATGGCAGATGAAACAGATGATAAATCTAATGATTTTTTAAAAGGAATGGTTGTAAGCTACCATTACGAACCCCGGAAATGTTTTTCGGAATTTTAAGTATGTATGATGAGCGTTTAACTAAGTAAAATAGTTATATGTATGTATTATGCACATATGTGTCCATGCTTTACCCAATTTTACTTGACAGAACGTAGAAGCTAGAGAATGTAATTTTGCGCCAAGAATCTTTAGTTCTCTGGAAAATAATATGGAAAATCTAAAAAAAGCAACTTTTCCTTTAGCAGCACTGTAAAAAATTTCGGATAAAATTCCGGTGTAAAGTACTGGTTTTTTGAGTGCATTATCCGTAAAATTCCTTTTACCGTGAAATTCTTCTTATATTAAAATATTATTCCGTAATTTTTACCGTTTTATCTATTTCAATTAGAGTGATTCAGTGATTTTACGGCATTTATTACTGTAAAAATTATGGTGTATAAGATTTTTTGTTCCGTAACATGTTCCGGTAAAAATAGGTTTTCCGGTAAAAAGTAGTGGCACTCACGGTGCCGGTACTTTTTGCCGTAATTTTTTGCAATGTGTAAGAAAATTTTAAACTCCATTTTTCTTTCCTTTTTTTTTTTTTTTTTTTTTTNTTTTTTTTTTTTTTTTTTTTTTTTTTTTTTTTTTTTTTTTTTTTAGTATTGATTTTGAAAATCGCCATCAAAGCTTTTAGATTAGCTGGAGGAAGATCAAAGCTGCAGTAAAATATTATACCGCAGTTTTTGTTATATTATCTATTTAATTATTCAGTGATTTTACGGTTTTTATTACTGTAAAAATTTCGGTACATCATATTTTTTTGTTCTGCTGCATGTTCCGGTAAAAGGTAGTGACACTCACGGTTCCGGTACTTTTTACCATAATTTTTCACAATGCGTAGGAAAATTTTGAGCTCCGTTTCTCTTTCTTCCGTTTTTTTAGTATTGATTTTGAAGATCTCTATCAAAGCTCTTAAAAATAACATTGTTTTGAACCACAAAAACTTAATGCTGACCAAAAGGAACAGTAATTATACGATCTATTATTTATGGAAGGATAGAATTCAAATTTTGACAAAGAAATTGTGATTATTAGTGAATCATAATCTTTTTAATACGTGAAATAAGCACAAAACTATTCAGTAAACTATCACCTATAATTCAATAAATAAAATTTTTAATTTTCTCTTATTTTCACAAATTTCTAAAAGAAAACGCCTTTCTTTATTTGCTGGAAATGGTAGAAACAGATTTCATTTAATGGCAGTTTATATACTAAAAATATGAGATTATTTTAAAAATAAATGGCAGTTTTTTTAAAAAAAAATAGGAATGAAGCATTCAACCTTTTATACTCATTTAAATTGATACACATTTTGCATGAGTAAAATTGATACAACTGCTTTATCACGATCTCTTAAAAAGTTTTAAAAGTTTTGAAGTCTCCATAACTTTTGCTGCTGGAGGAAACTTTATTACCAATGAATCGTTGTATTCGTTGGTAACAATTTTTGGGCTAAGGGACCAAGGGACTCAAGCATCCAGTCAAAGGAATGTCTGAGCTTGTTTGAAACAAAAGGCACTAAAACTTAAAACCTTTTACTATCATTCAAAATCAAATTTTTAAAGTAATAAAATTAAATTCAAAATATTAAATTCATAATAATAAATTCTTAATTCCAAAAATTATAAAATAATTTTTTTTTCTTTTAACAAAAAAATATTTATCTCGACCAATTGACCAAAGAATCTTATTTTTTATGTGATTTTCAAACCAATTCAGTATTTTAGTTTTAGATTTGTTAACTTTGAATATTCGTTACTTTTAAGGAAAACTCCAGAATATTACGCAGAAAATGATTTTTTTTCCATAGAACGATTTCCACATATATTTATACGAAGATGAGTTTCAAATCTGAATTTAAATTTTTACGAATCAAAATCTCTCAAATGTTTTTTCCTATAGATTGTTTTATTATTATTATTATTTATTTATTCATTTAGCCCTCCAATGATTGCACACTACTCCTTCGCACGCCATTGGTGTTTACTCTTTACATATTTCGAATTTATATTTATGCACAATTTTTTCTTTTCGTTGAAAGGAGAATAGATAAATAAAATATGCTAAGCGTGGGACAAGTATGAAACAAAATTACCATAGCCAACATAAGTTTTAATAGTTGAAAAGCTTGTGGGTCACATTTGGCTAGCGTTTTTAACATACCAGTTTTGGAGGCATGCCTAAAATGTAATCGAATAAATGGTTTCTATGCCATGCTCTTAGATATCATGACCAAATTATTTAATGTTACCAAATTGCATCCCATATTATTCCATATTTGGTGCTTTCATAGAGCCAGAAACACGGTAAATGTTATTATGTTCTGGTAGATTTGACCATATTTTTTTCTCAGCGTGGATATGCTGTCTTTTAATGAAAATGCTATTAAACAAAATTATTCACTTTAATTTCGATTGAGAATCAAAACAATGGAAAAATTATAGGAAGAATACAATATGCAGGCGTAATTTAATGAGGTAATGTCAGTGGACAATATTAAAAAATCGAGTTTATGGAATAATCTTATTTACAAGCATGGCTCTTCCAACTCGACAAACTTTAACTCTGTTGTTGCTTTTCTGTGGTCTATAGAGCAGACCACTTGATATTTTTAATACAAGTTTAGCAGTTCTTGAACTAATTATCAAATGTTAAATTTCTCCATCGTACTTCTCTGTATTTTTTCGATACATCCTACAATTTCAAAATTTAAGTCTAAATATTCTTGGGAAGCAAAACAAAATGCGATTACGATTACGAATTATGATTTTTTTTAATATAGAGAGACAATGATGTAAAAATTGGCACACACAGAACTAAAACTATTCAATTATAGTATGCAACTGTAAACAAAATTACTTTTTACTATCTGCTGATAGTTCAACAGAAAAAGAGAGTTAAACTTAATAAAATAAAAGTAATTTGGGCAAGAATTAATCCTGATGTAGTATCCATTAGACAGATAATAATTTAACACGCGTTTTGATTCAAGTGTTGAACCCGAATTTAATGTATTTAAATATTAATGTAAATAAAACTGAGTATTTTAAAAAATTTATTAATCCACATTTTATACTATTTAACTATTATTTATATTACTTAAATTGATTTATTCTATTAAGAGCTCTAACATTTTTTTAAATTCAAAAATAATAAAATGACACGTATTGTATTTCAATAAAATAATTTAAACATATATAATAATATTAACATAATATTTTTTAAACTAGTGTATATTCTTACAAACTTTATTACAATGAATCACTTTTTTATTAAAATTTTTCCTTATATGAACTTTTGTATGAAAACGAAACTCATTTTTGTTAATATTTTTCAATTTATCACAACATTTATCGATAAGAAATCACTGTTAAAATACAATATAATAATTCAAATAAATATATTATGTAATTGTATTACATACCATTAAAAAATATAATATTAAAAAATTGCTTTCGAAAACTTCAAACTATAACTATTAAACTTTAAACACATATTTAGTAAGAAACGAATAAATAATTGATTACTGAAATTCGAGTTCAGAGGCTCAAATTAATTTGATCCTTAAATTCGTATAATTATTAAAAAATGGCTTTTTTCGATTCTTTTGCAGAACTTTCTTTTCCCGTGATCCACTTCACTTCATGTGGCGCTTGATCCGATTACACTGTAAAAAATTCCGGATCAAATTCCGGTATAAAGTACTGGCACTTTGGGTGCATCATCCGACAAGTACATTTTACGGTGAAATCTTTTTATACTATAAAATATTATACCAGAATTTTTTACAGTAATATTTATTTAATTAGCGTGGCTCAATGCCTTTATAGTAATTACTGTCAAAATCTCGTAATATGTTCCGATAAATATGGATTTTACAGTAATTTAATCCAAAAATTTTTATAGGCTTTTCGACTCTTTTTTCAAAATTATTACTAGGTTTTTTAAATTATAACTAGGGCTGCTACTTGAAGCGTTCTTGAGTTTTATTTGTTTGATAATTAAAAATCTTTTTTTCGTAAAAGAAACAAAAAACGAAATTTGAGTACAGAGTTTTTCATTTTTCAGTCCTCTTTTAATTGAATTACGTCCTAAATATTATCTCAAGCAGTTGTTTTACCATATTCCAAAATTATGAGCTTGATAAATAATTTTTGTAGAAAAAAGTTTCTCTAGTTAAAAATCTTACACCCTAAAAATAGCTATTATGTTTGCTTTCCTATTGCATTAACAAATGTTTCCTTCATGAACTTTTTAGGTATCCCAGAATAAACACATTACAGTTTGAACTTTACTTGAAGCAAAATTTAAAAATAAAGTCATAGCTTCTCGCATCATATTAATATTTATATATTCTTTTTAAAGTTTTGGAATGCAGGACTGTTCTTTTTGTTTGGCTCTGAAGAGATTGATTATCGCTATTAAATGCAATACTATGTGTAGTGAAGCAGATAAATATACAACGAAATTCCAGGCGGAAAGAGAGCAGCGGAGAAAAAGCACGAGAAAAGAGGAACACCAGAAAAAACACCGGAAAAAAGAGCACCCGGAAAAAGCACCAAAAATCACTTCTTATTTGGAAAAAACTCAGATAAAATTACTGTACTGTGTATTTATCGAACTGTATGGTAATTACATTTCTATTAAAAAAATAAATAAATGAAAAAGAAGACATAATTCTGGTTAATGAAGCCAAACTATACTCAATTTAAACCATTCATTCCGTGGTTTTTTTGTTCATATGTTAACGGCTTACCACAAATTCTGGTTTTTAAAATTATCTTTCTTATAACAACACATTTTGAAGAAAAAAAATTTAAATCAAATAAATAGTTTTTATGACAGGCTCTAAAGTATCACAACTAATAAATCACGTTACCGATACCAATTTTCAAAATAAATATTTGTCTAAGGTACCAATTTTTACCAAATTTATGACATATTAAAAAACTTTCTTTTATTGTTAATTTTACTAAAATCCTTAGCAAAGTGCTTTTTGTAAGAAATACGACTCACCATACGACAGAAATACGATGTTTCCATAGAGACACGTTAAATGTTATCATGTTCTGATAGCCTTAACCATACTTTTTTTCTCAGTGTAAGCTAAATATCAAACTGGTTAGAAAATCACAGTACATAAGATACCTTATGATTATGTGCCCTCACTAAATTAGATTAATTTAGTTTCAGTATAAAATTTCTCGGTAAACTTTTCTCATACTTCTATAAATAATTTTAACTAATCCTTGTACAATGGAAAATGTATTAGAAATCTATATCTTAATACATTTTATTAATAATAATTCAAAATAATCTCCAGCGAAATTTTATTTCCTTAATTGTAACTATAAAATGAAAATTTCCGAAATGCTATTATTATCTCAGTTGACATTTAATATTGATTATCAAAGTTCAGTAATAAAAATGAAATTCGGTTTAAATAATAAATAAATAAAAAATTCTAAGAAATATTTAAAATATACTTAATACCGAAATATTTTTTTATTTAGTTGGTATTACATTTACTTGTTAATAATAAATTAATATTTAATAGACAAAAATGTCAGGATTACTCACTTTAGATTGTATTTTTAGGTCAAAATCAGTTCAATTTTGATTATACCTGCTCTTTTTTAAAAGCAATAATAGTTTAAATAATCAATTTTATTACTTGCTCACACTCATCCCTTAACTTACTTCAGATTAGAAATTTGAAAAATACACGTATATCGATTGTTAGGTCATGTCATGACCATCAATCGGTCATTAAACTTATTTGTCATTAATTTCCAAAATATTTGTCATTAATTATTTGTCATTAATTTCCAAAATATAAAAATTTTCTTATCAAAACTTATTGATTCTTTTTTTTTTTATTTATTTATTTATTTTGTGGTATTACATGGACTCTTTTCTGATGCTTTTTTTCCCAGTGCACTTTTTTTGCCGAGAATCTAATTTATTGCTTAAAAATAAACTGCTTTAAAAAATATTCATTGAAAAACTTTTAATGTCATAAATTAAATTGTTAGGTGCAAATACTAAAAATTTTATTCCTGCAGTTAAATTTGTCATTAAGCAAAAAAAGTAACCTTTCTTTTTCATAAAAATTTAATATTTTATACTCATGAAATGTGTATCTCACTCTCATCTACTTGCCCGGTAAGAAAAAAGTGTTATTGATTTAATATATTTCCTATTTGCAAAATAAACTCACATCTGGAATATCACATTTATCAAAGAAGTCCTTTTTAACATACTAATAGAAGATTATTTTATACTCAAGAAATTTTTCAACTTTAATTTATCAACACTCTCCCTACTATTTATTCCAAAAAATTAAAACAAAATTCAATCAAAATGTCATATGAAAATTTAAAAAAAATCATATGGCATTTCATTTCTTAAAAAGAACAATACGTGTTTTAATTTTTAAAGCAGGAATTTATGTTTTTAAAGATAGCTCTGTACTTAAAATAATGATGTAAATAGTTCTTTTTGTAAACTATAATGAAATTTTTTTTTTCGAAAACTGAATCACAAAAATAACGGAATGACATTGAATTGTCCGTTATGTATCGTTTAAGTAAATTAGGTATTGTTTGGGTAAATTGAGAGTTTTACATTTTAGAAAATATTGCTTTTTTATCTAAGCAATATTTACGAAAAAGCAAAAATTGCTTTTTTGTTTTTTATCTAAGCATACTTTATAAGTATAGTAAGTATATTTCACAAGTATGTACATAAGTATACCTTTTTATATAAAGCAAAATTTTTTGCATTACTTACATAAATTGTTTTTCGCTTTTTAGCAAATAAGTGGATTACGATAACAAGGCAGTGGATTAATCAACAATAATGAAGATTAAATACATTTTATTCAAAATTTTTACAACATATATTAGCTTGATTGCACCCGATACAGTGTGCAATATAAGCACAACAGATGGAATCCAATAGAATTACGGCAAATACGTATATTATTACACGATTTTGAATATTTCTACAGAAGTATATTTAGAATACTGTTTAAAATTTGTTCTCACTTTCTTAAATGACTGATTTGTGGGTTAAACACACACACATTTTAAAATACGTATAATCTGAACTCCAACATAAAAAAGTTGAAGATTTTTAAGTACTTTTAGAACTTTGGCAATCACATGAGGATAAATGACTATTTAAAGCCATTTTCACACTTAATATTTTGTTACAGCTTGCTTGTTATTAAAGTTGGAAATGAAGCTCGTTTGAAATAGTGGCTTTTTCGTTTCAGTCTTAAAAAGACATGCACTTCAGAGATAAGTATTTAAAAATTACTTATAAAAGATAAAATTTCTATCTAGAAGGGACTGTATAACCTTTTTTTAAAACAGGTAGAAGTTAGTTTTTGTAGGACACAATAAATAAAAATAGACGTATAAATAGCGATTCCTACTAATTTGATTATTCCTTATCAAACAATAGCGATTTGCTTTAAAATGAAAAGACAAAACAAAGCAAATTTTATAGATTATTTGCTAAATGTAAATATTATATACAGTTAAACCCCGCTATAGTGAACCTTCAAGGAACCGAAATTTCGGTTCACTATAACCGGGAGTTCACTATATCCGTTACGCAGGCAATTTCACTAATGGTTCCCAAACTCCTCCCTTTCATTACATTATATTCATATAAATGACTGAAAAATATTATGTAATAGCAAAAAATGTGTAATTTTTCATCACTCTTCGTCTTGCGTACAAATAAAAATTAGTAATCTTTAGCTGATGAGCAATCCTCAACATCAGATATGGAAACGCTTCCCGACTCTCAGATAATTTTTCCTGAATTTCTGTTATTCCGCTTTTTAAACCAGTCTAACCTGACATTCGAGCACATAAAAGCAGTTTCTATAGATGGTTTTAAAAATCGGTATATGTATTTAATTTGAAGTAGAAATTTCAATATTATTACAAAGAAAATGGGGAGGAAATCAGTCGAAGACAGAAAAAAGTTCATTATATCCAACTTCCTCACTTTTTTGGTTCACTATATCCGCTGAAAATAACATTATACGTGTATAGCAAGGCACGGGACCGAGCATTTCGTTCACTATATCCGGGTGTTCACTATAGCGGGGTTTGACTGTATATGAACTAAAAATACTTAAATTTTCACTTAGTCTTGTTCAAAAAATTAAATTGTAGCAGATTTTTAACTTTATCTGCGGAAAAATTAAATTTATTTTTTACTTGCATCTTTAATTTCTAAATGTATTGCCGAACTACGTTTTATTAAAGAGAATTTTTGTAAGAAAAACAAATCTTCTCACATTTTGAATTTTTACCTCTACTTTAGGAAATTTTAGTGTTATAATTTTATAGATTAATTAATAATGTTGAGAAAAACAGTTATAAAGTTTTTAAAATGTTACACAAATTTTTCTTATTTTTCGTTACAAGATAAGAGGTTACACATTGATTATTCTAATGCCGTTGGTTAGTGCTCCTCTTATATCCATATAGCATTTCTTACGTAAGAATTATCACATAGCACTTTGTAAATATTTTAGTTTATGTTTTACAAAAATATATTTTAAGAGGTCATGTATACGTATTTCGTCAATAATTATTATTACAATTTTCTACAGTTTGAAATCAATAACGATTTTTCCGTAATATTTGAGTACATTATACAAATACGTATATATGGATAGAATAAATACGTTTTAATATGAGGCACTATTTACGTATATTTCCAAACGTAAATGCGTTGATGTTTAAGAATTGTATTATTATTGATTTATAAATGAAAATGTTAATGACGTCTAAAGAGACTTGTAATAAGCTGATATTAATCAGCTTTTAAAGCTGTTTATAAAATAGAGTAAGAGTTAAATGGTTTATAAGTTAAGAAGTTCAATATTTAAAAATTCTAAGTAGTTAAGAACTTTAATTTTTCATTTAACTGTTAATATTTGAACTGATAAATTACCAAATGGATGGTTTAAATACCGAATATTTTGTTTTATTACCAGATTTTTTTTTAAAACTTGAAATGTCATTACCATAGTACAGTACAGTAATTCTAAATTTTTTTTCATCCGTATAGTTATTAAAACAGAAAAACAAGATTCGATTAGTAAGATATAATTAGACATTAATTTAAAACATTAACTGGATATTTTAGGTTTCCTCATACTTCGGAGAGGTATAACACTACATTAATTGATTTTCATATATTTGTAACATATTTACTATTATAATACATTAATTAAAATTAATTTATTTCTGCAGAACACTTTTGATATCGCCATTACGTATTATATTGCGTTTGATTCGTGGTAACTAGTTTATAAGATTAAAGGTGGGACAAAATTTCTTTTTCTATTTTCAGTGGCATGTTAATTCGAAAAAAATTGGATTTGCACTCAATATTATGTTGTAAAATAAAACAAAGTATTATTGTTAAGCTGATTAACAGCCCTCGGAGCGGAATTCTTATTTTATTCATAAATTCACATACTCTAAATAAAAACCATTTTGAAATAAACAAACGCTTTTATGCCTGTCTTATAATGTTAAGCTGGTATTCAATTATGTTATAAAACTTTCCAAGTTGGTCTCTACTCTAGCTAAGTGAGCTTGAAGCTACCAATGGGGATTGAACTGCAGACCTTCACGGAATCAGCTCAGTGATTTAAGTAATGAGTTGTCGTACTAACAATAAGTAAATATAATGTAATTACGAACCTCAAAACTAAATACATTTAAAACAAAAAATATATATTCATACATATTTTATTTATCATTCCTTTTTGTCTCAACATAGAAATAGTTACTTAAAAAGTCAGAAGTTTTTAGCGCAGTATCCGTGAACGGTTTGGTTTTACTTGGCAACAACTTGGTTTGGGGAAAAAAGTTCTGTAATGAATTAAAAGTTGGATTGATCTATGAAAGCTTATTTTCTTGAAGTCTAAAAAAAATTATCATGTCATCCTTAAATTATTTAAACCAATGTCAGAATGAAGCTACTAAAGTGGATCTTAAATTAGTTACACTGGGTCAAAATATGTTTTACAGCGAAGAGTATGTAAGTCAATAAGGATATGTCTAAGTCAATATGTGATCAATACCTAAGCGATTTAAGACAACTATCCCGATTTTTCTGCTATTCTTAGTAGAGTCTATTTCATAAATTTTTATTGTCTAAAAACGTTGACTTGTGATAACCTATGTTATGTGTTGCGTTTGCTACTTGATCCTCAATTTCTTTTCCCCAAATGCAAAATAGAAATAGTATTTTCTCAACTAAACCAGTTTACATGCATTTGGAGTAGCTGTTCTTCGTTATAAATTAAAAATATTGATTTCATTTTAGTTTTTATAGTTTTACTCTGTCATGGTCACATTTTTTTTAATCAAATTGTAATTTGTTTCTTCTACTACAATCGATTAAGCAAACAAACCATTATTAATATGCAATAAAACGATGTTTTACCTAATTTGGATTCAAACTTTTTAACGCCGTCAGTATTGAACAGCTATGTTATGATTTTAATAAAATTCTTAGAATAAGTAATAGCATTATTTTTTATTACTTTTAAACTTTGTGAACATTTTAGTAAAATTAAGTCCTTTATGCATTGATTGAAAATGTAAAATATTTTCTTAGACGTATTAGATGAGAAAATTGAATTATTTTACGTATTATTTTAGGTATGTACAACGCTTTGATTTCAGGATACTTCATAGTATTTATAAAATTCGGATTAAGAATTAACTCATATTATACCACTATCACAAGCGAGCTTCAAATACCAATGACATCTAAAGTAAAAATATGGTTGTTATAGTCTTTAAAAATCTCATTTTTACGTTCTCTCAACTGTTTGGCATCTGGTGGAAGTAATTCTTGGACACAAAGACAAAATTACAGCTAAATTATGAGTTCAAATATACAAGATTACACTTGATCTTTCGGCAATATGAGAAGATGCAGAAATACATTTTAGTTCAATAAATACAATGTAGGTGCATTGGCGAATACTTGAAACAACATAATGAAGTGTGAACGGCGAACAGAGGGGAAAAATGTCTCAATTTACGTATTATGTACAGCTTTTCATCGTATACAGGGAAGCCGAGGTAAAAAAAAAGTCGTTGTTCAATCACACCAATTAATAATGTTCAATGGAACAATACTGAACAACATTAAGTCCCGGCTGAGTAGTGATCGTAAGATCATCAAGTTCAACTTGAGTATAAAAACTTCAAGCATTTTGGAACTTAGGTCCATGTGGATTGTCTTCAGATCTTACGTTTTTGTGGCACTGATTGGCGCACTAACATCCACATTTTTGGCGGGATTGGAATTGGTGGTGGAACTGGAGTGAGTCATATTTGAATTGGTTGATACAGTGGTAGTGGCCTTGGCTTGTTGAGATTGGCGTTCTTGTTCATTCAATTCTTTGATGGCCTGAATTTCTTTCTTCAATTTCATCCGCCGATTCTGAAACCAAATCTTAATTTGGCGCTCTGTTAAACAAAGGGAATGCGCCATTTCAATCCGTCTTCTTCGTGTTAGGTAATGATTGGTGTGGAATTCTTTTTCTAGTTCCAGAGTCTGGTAACGTGTGTAAGTTTGGCGACCTCTTCTCCTCATGCCATTTGGACCTAATAAGAAAAAAAGTAGAATTGTAATTTATTTTTGTATAATTTATTTAGTATATTTATTTTTGAAATAAATAAATTATATATTTCTTAAAATCATGAAAAATATCCGCCGGCAAAGTACGCTATGAGAATTGCACCAGAACATTTAAACTAAGTTGAATTAATAATATAGTTTATATCTTAACATGTGGTGAACACGCTCTCTCTCTTAGAAAAATACATTTAATTTGAATATGAGGTTTTTTCGCCAAGGAAAATAAAAATATATCTACAGTTTTGTTATAAATTAACTTGAAGACAACATTTATCTAAGACTGCAAAACGCACAAAATATTTAACTATTTAAATTATAATAAACAATTTGCTGGGATTTTTTTACTTCAATGAAAATTACTTATAATTTTTAATGGAAAACTTTCAATTTTTGTATGCTATTGAAATTTCACATCCTTTTCGGAATTAGTACTGACGGAGCTGTCAAAAATATTGACAAAAATAAACATTACAGTTATGGATAACTGCTAAAAATTCCCTAATTATTAAAAATGAAATATTAACTGCTAAAATGAGTTATTTAATATGATAAAAGAACAGCTTAAAATGACCAAATGCAAACTTTAAGGGAAAATGAACAACAATGCTAAAATCACATAATAGCATAAAATGCCAGGTGTAAATTCAGTCTGCAATTTAACGAACCTTTTTCATTTTGTAGCATTCATTTTGGGATGTTTCATTCTCTTTTTGATACACGTTTCAAAGTGTGGTCTTTTTTATCTGTTATTTACTTATAAAACCAAATTTTTGACAAAACAATACCGCAAATTATAAAACTCAGCATTAAAATTCTAAAATGGTAACAAATCCATTTGCAAATATTTTAGAAAAAAGATTTAAACAAATACAAAAATATTTTTGAATCTCAGGCAAACGATCACAAAATTTAATATTTTAACGTACTGCACGTAACATAATACTACAAAGGACCCGTCAAAATACTATATAGGACCCCCCCCCGAAAACTAATGAAAAAAACAAATGTGTTTTATTAAGCCAGAAAAATGGAAAATACCAATTTGACTAATTGCTCATTAATAGTAAGTAAAATAAGTTGACTGTCAAAATTGAAATAATGATCTTTAAACATTAAATTATAATAAATTAAATGTCTTTGACAACAAAAAAAAAAAAAAAAAAAAAAAAAAAAAAAAAAAAAAAAAAAAACGTACAAGAAGTAATATACTAACGACAGCAAGCAATATTAGTTATCGAAATTGTCCTCAAATAATTTGAAAACGTTTAAGGAGAAATGTAATTTTTTATCAGCCATAAAAAGAATAGTATATCTGCTGCGATGTTACATAATGTTAAGTAGCCGTTAGGGTGAGCTTACGGCCACTTGGAAAGCGATAAAGAGGAACAATAACCTGTCAAACGGCCCATAAAATCCAGAAGTCACACGGCTATAAAATCTTTCATCCCAGACAAGCCTCGCTGAATTTTACTCCGATCAACTTTCATTCTTTTATTCATTCATACAAGATTGCTTGAAATTCATGTCAGTTTTCACAGTGAATATTTTTTAAAATTTTTTATTTATTTATTTATTTTTGAAAAAGAATAAGCCATATTGTGCTTATTTCATTCACACATTATTTATATGTACACAAATACAGGAATTTTTTGTAAAACTTGTACAAGCAGGTTAATCTCTTAATACAAAATGTTTGATTTTTGCTAGTTTATTTCACAATATAAAACTAGACTTAAAAATTTTCAAAATCTAGTACTATTTGTACTATAGTATCAATGAAAATTGTTTGATCTAATAAGTAGTATTTTGTTATTTGCAAAAAATTTAGCTTTGCACAACCTGTAAAACCTTTCGAAGGATTAACATTTCTGAATATCTATCAGTTATATTATTAAAACGGTGTTCATTAATGATTTATCAAGAGTATAGAGTAGTAAAACGGACAACAATAGCGGATTGCTTAAAATATTACACAGATTCAAATTTTAAAATAACGCCTTAAAATACAAAATTAACATACCTGTAAATGATATTTTCTAACGCGACTTGATCTCAAAATAACACAATATACTTTTTTTGTCTATTGTGATTAAAAATTAAAACTGAGTTGAAGTTTTCACCAAAATTGGAAAACGTTCAAAAGTACAAAAACGGAATATTATAAGATTTTTTTGCTCGAAATAAGCGTTTTTAAAATCAAATTAAAGTATTCCAGATACTTTTTTCTAAAAATTTAAATTATAAAGAACTTAAATTGGTTTGTAAAAGCATTTTATTTTAAATGGTATAGAATAAAAGTGACATGGAACGTGGATGGTGTGAAAAGATCCATGTTTATATACGTTTCTCTATAAATCTAAGAGACAGAAAAACATTTGAGAATATAGGTAAAAGAAATAAAATAAGAAAATCTTTAGAATACTTTATTACACGCTAACATCAAACAAAGAGTTAGTTGTTTTGTTTTGTTGGAAGAATCGCTTTTATTAATCTTACCATGTTTTATAAATCTATCTAGTTAGTTAATTAAACATAAATTTAAAAGGAAAAGACAGTAATAAATAAGCGAACGAAGGAATTTGCGTGTTTGACAACTAAGAAAACTTTTGAACGTATATCTGAAAATAATTAATTTTAAAACTCGTCTCACAACTCATTATTAAAGATTTATATTAAAGATTTATATAAGGTTTTAAATATCGAAGATTAAAGTAATCTTGTTAAAAACCTTATAATTGGATGCAATTCAGAACTTGATTTGTTCATTATTTTAAATTATGTAAAAAACTGTTAACTCTTTTTCGCATACACTGTTAAATATTCCCGATCAAATTACGGCAACCTGCGGACAATATCCATAAAATAAATTTAATCGCAAAATTTTACAGTAAAAATGTATTTTACGGTAAAAAAAATACTGGCATTTTTTGTGCTGGTACATTTTACCGTAATACGATCCGAAATATATTACAGTGCATTTCCAGCAAAATATCGGCACATACTTGATTCATTTATTGTTTATTTAAACAACCTTATTTCCATAATCCTATTAACCTATAATGTTTATTTCTTACAATTAACACATTTCTCAAACATTTTGAGTGCTTCCGAAATCCGGTTAATTCACACACAAAAAACTTGAGTTTAATTGATTAAAATTACGCAAAATACCAATATATTGAACTATTATCGAAGTGAAAAGACAATTAGGGACTATTAAGGAAAAGAAATAATTTGATTCTATCCTCTTATTAAATCGAAAAAGTTTTTTTTTTTCAAAACGTACTTTATGTTTTAAATTTAACTCATTTGACTTTTTTATAGAGTATTTACGATAAAAAGGGCTTCGTGACATACACGATTCTTAATAATATCCCAACCCTCACTCCTCTTCTTTTCACCAAAAATAAGCAAACTGTTACACCCATGTGAGCTTGTCCCACCTTTATGTATGCATCCACATTCTTCTTTCTTTCTGCTTATCATGAAACTCGTACATTTTAGAATAACTACTCTTTAATTTGGAAGGAAAAATACCCTTATATTTTAGTGTTTTACATTTTTAATGTCAGAGACTTTTATCCAGACTAAGAAGAAAAAAAAAAGAAGTAATACAGCCAATAAATTTTTTTTGTATTAAAATATTTTTTATCTATTTATAATCTTAAATATTTATTTAATTTGCATAATTTTATAACGCATGACATATTGTTAATATTTTTTTAGTGTATGTAAATTCACTAACAATTATTTTTTTAATTACAGAATTTAAACAACAGCAACAGCTTAACTAAGTTGAGGAAAAAATGAAAAAAAAAGAATTTCGCAATGACGGATAAGTACTTACGATGTTAAGGTATATATTTTGATGATATAACACAATTTAAAAATAAAAGTGAATTTTCTTAAATTATTATTTTTAAATATTTTTCTGGATTATTATCCATAAAAATAAATAAGAGCCATAAATAAATTTCCTTCTCTTGACTTCAGAAATTATTTAGAAAAATTTGATTGGAAAATTTTTTTATTTAATTTTAAAGAGAAAAGTCAAATCTAAATTTCGATGCGTTATTTATTTAAATTATTTGGTTCAAATCGGATTTATTTTATAAATTAGGTGGAATCATTTATTAGATTTAAAGCATTTTTTAAATTTTTTTTAACATTAATAGTGGAATTTTACAAATTTATAACTATTAAAAACAAAACGAAAAAATAAAGAAATTTTATTTATAAATCTTACAGTTTCACTACTCAATAGCATTTCTTAATAACATACGGATTTTCAGATTTTTTCCAGTCTGATCTTTTGCAAAAATGCTCCTCGTTAAGAGATTAAGAATTAAATCTCACTACTTTTAAATTTGAAGATATTACATAAAATAAGTTTATTGGTAATATATTACCTATTCATCCTAACTTAGAATTATTTAATGAAGTCTAAACATTATTAATTAATTGAATTCAATGATTAAATAAGTTTTAGAAATTTTATATTAACCTAACCACAACTTGATCTAATAAGCTTTTCTAAAAGCGTTATATCTAAGTTTTATTTGTTGTCACATAAATTGTCAAAAAAAAAATGAATAAATAAATAAAATCAAAATGCATATTTACTTTTATTTAAAAAAGCTCTCCACAGATTTATCTATTATTTCCTCAGCTCTAAAAATAACTAAGAGAGAATGTTGATACCGTTAATATAGTAAAAAAGAAATCTGTTTCGCCATTTGATATGCATCTTTAGATATCCCCTTTATGTGCAAAAATAATAGTCTTACATCTCCTAATTGCGTTAAATAAGGTTTAAAAAATTGTTTTAATTATGAGTCATGTCTTCCCAAGAAAACGGAGGTTAAACTTGAATAAGAAGAGAATCCATATTTTAATTGGATCTTAAAGAGAAGCATTCATTATATTCTTTTCGTGGCATGACTAATGTCTCGAGTGAAGGTGTAAAAAAGAGACAGATTCATGACTAATTTTTCACCCCATTAAACAGTAGCAGGAAAATAAAATAAAATACATGGTAGTTTTCAGTTATATAAAAAGAGGTTGTAAAATAATTTTTCGTCGTGGAGAAAATATGCGAAATTAGTTAGAATTTCATTTTTTCCATATTTGTATTTTCCATATTTGTATTTTCCATATTTGTATTTCCACATTTATTTTTTCAAAATTTATATTTTCTGGAATAAGGAATAGCTTATGATTTGTTGTATTATTAGCAAAAATTAAAATAGACTATAGCTGGTCTAATGAAGGATTAAATGCATAAAGCTAAGACACCTCATCCTATATGAGCTTGAAAATTTATTTACCTTTAGATAATGAAACTAAAATGAAGATGACACTCGAAACATAACAAACTGTTCACTTAATTATGTCGTGATAATAATTTTCTTATATCGATAAATGAATCGCGACATTTTAGAACTTAAATATAAAAATAAAAAAATGACGTGTAAATTTGAATGCAATCTCAATATTAAAACTTCCTTAAATATCAAGCTATTTCAGTGCTCACATTCCGTCTCGTTAATATAACAAAAGTAAATGGATACAATGTAAGTTTTCTAGACCCCATTCTGGTTTTAAAATCTTAATATTGCTTACACTCAATTAACCATGTGTAAATAACAGAAGTTTTCAAGCTCGGGAACTCGCTGAAGTTTATTTAACAAAACATTTTAAAACTTTATTATGGAGATCTCATTTTGCTTTTCGTCATAGTCCTTTTTTTCTTAAACGCGAAGTGGTTTTATTCATTTTGTCAACAAAGGTTTCCTGGTCATCTCAAAGTAAAAATTAAGTAGTTTTGGTCTCAAATTCAAAAACTCTCAATTGTTATCTTGATCCCTTTCTTGAATGTTCAAAAATTAACTCTCAGAAGCATTTAAAAATATTATCGGTAACATGAACCATAATATCTATTAATTTAATGCAACTTCATTGCGGTTTTAAATTCTTAACTGTTAAAATGTGTAGAGGTGTAATATGTTTCTATTTAGTAATATCATAATCGCCGCAGTATGATCATAATATCATGTTAAAATGGAAGAGAAAAGTAAGAAATAAAAAAAGAAGGAAAAAAAGAATAAAAAAATTAAGTAGCTGGTAGTACTTGTAATTAAAATGCATGCAAAAATAATAAACTACTAAATTTTGTAGTTAGTTCAATATATATATATGGTCACACTCCAAAAATCAATTGGGACGCCAATTTAATAATAGGATACTTAAAGCAATTTTTCATGCAAATGCTACATAGTTTCAAACCATTTGATAAACATAACTTTTTATAGATAAAATTTCCATTAAAATTTACAACGATAATGCACAGAATAGAATTAAAAATAAAAAAAATAATACAAACTTTTTTTTATAGACTTTTACAAATACAAATTCCTAAATGACTTAATAACTATAACTAACACGCGACACTTTTTGTTAATGTTTTACTTCTTATTAATAAAAAATTTTCACTTGTAAAAACATAATTAACATTTTACTAATATAGCAATAAAAGTACAAACAATTAAAAGAAAAGTTAAAAACATTAATTAATATAATTATTAATTTTTCAGAATTAAATTTAGAATTATAATTAAAACAAACATTGTAATTTTTATTTTGATTTCCAACTGAATGCAGAGGCAGGAAATTATTTATTTTAAAGTAAAAAATCGCACTTAAAATTTCTAGAAAAAAGAATGATATGAAGTGAAAAGGAAACAAAGGAAGAAAAATTATATTAAAATTTTATTCAAAAACGCGTTTTCGTTTTGTTTATAAGTGAATTCATGTAAATAACATATTTTTATTTTGCAGTTCATTTTAATTTCACGATAAACAGGACTAACGAGGAATCTAGAGTTGAACTATCACGCAGTTTTAAGAAGATGTAAGTAATATTTTATTTTATGAAGATTTTAAAACTACTGGTAAACTCTTATGTATTAATTTTAAAATTTTAGGAAATACTAAACCTTTTCATGAATTATGATTTGTGTTCTACTATTAGCATAAGTTTTTTTTTATTTAAATCTCTTTGCAGGGACATAAAATGCAAAAAGTTGTTTATTTTTGTCTGATTTATTCCTATCATAAATATGTATGATCTGAGTAAAGTATTCATTATATTCATTTCTCATTGAAAAAATAGCGAAAAAAAAATAAAGGGCGTTTACTTGACTGACTACTTCTTTTAATGAGAAATTACTGGTTGTGTAAGAAACTCAAAAATGAATAAATAAAGGAAAATTATTTTTCAACAGCTAAGAAATAAAAGTTTAAAATTAATGCGTTTCAGGGCTCAGAGCTAGAAAATTTCCTAACTACGTAATCAGCATAAAGACATTTCTTGAAATTTAAATTAGGGACCAAATGACCTAGGCCAAGATATACGATTTTTTCTTATTTGAGATGAGAATATTAAGAACTGTTGGAATATTTATTTCAGAATGGAGTAAAATTGCGAACAACTAAACATTTAACATTCTAAGGGCTAATTGGAATTTTGGAAGGACATAACCATTGGATTGATTTATAAGCTGTCAACAATCATTTTGTAAATCCACACGACTCGTGATTTTTCATCGTGTAGGAAGCATTATGTCACCATTTATTTAAAAATATTAAATACATCAGAATTGAAAAAAATTTTTTTTTAATGAAACTATATAGTTTTGCAACAACAATTCATAAAGGTGCAAAATATGTGGAAACAACTTATTAAAGTACTTACATCTTTTTATTTATTTCATTAGCTGCTGTTAATTTAAAATTGAAAATAAAACATAAAATAAACGCAAAAACTTACATAATTACCTAAAAATGTCAAGTAGTTATGCAAAGTTAATTTCGCCTTCTCTGAAACATTTTGAAGAAAATTGTAACAACAGTTACGATAAGAAATAAAGAAATATTATTCTATAATGAGCAAAAAGCAATTAGAAAATTTCTTAAAATATTAAAGAGAAAAGAATTTAAAAAGGAACAGTAAAGTTTATTGCAAGAAAAATATAAGATTAAAGTTTATAAAATTTATATGGAAAAAAATAATTTTTCAGTTAATATTATACCGATCAATATGTTATTCTCACAAAATAATGTTTTTAAAATCTGTATAGAGGTATTTAAATTTGAAATCTGTTTCAAGAAATTAAGAATTAAAAAATGTGCTACTATAGTAATTTATTATTTAATAAAATAATTAATTTATCTAAAAAGATATGCTTAACAGGACCTACCCGTGAAAACAACGCCTTTAGCTCAATCATTCATATCAGGATGGAAAATCTATCCGTAATTACCATAATTCAACCCTTCTTTTTCAGTGATGAGCAAAATTCCCGTCACGATCTGCGATAGCTGGCGTGGTGACAATTTATATTTGCAGCTACATAACTCTGATTAACGAAAAAACTTGCAAGAGAGATTATCAGACAACCTCGTATATCTGTTTTCCCTTTAACCGATTAGTTATGACAGAGCCTTTACGCGGCCTAATACAGGTGTGATACGAGGTGGGTATTATGGGTTTCTTATCATTTAATGAAGGTAACGTCAGAGATACGGCTCCGAAAGTAAGGGAAAGGGCGACCAACAGTCTAGGCGGCATTGATAAGAGCCGCCTAGTCATTAGGGATGCGGAGGGTTAGTAATAGGGTGGATGCAGTATGGATATTCCAAAAAGAAAAACATTTTGAGGTTGAGTTTGTAAGTTATGACGGTAAAGTCATACTTTACCGTCATAATACAGAAATTTGTAAGACTAGGTGGATAGTAAGTGCAATGACTTAAAAGTATTGTTTGTGACGAAATATTTTGAAACTTTATGAGTAGCAAATTTTCTCTTTTTACGGATCAAATTTGAACTTTTTTTTCTTCGGAAAAATAAATTAAATATTTAGATTAAAGTTGTTAAATCTTTAGTTTCCTTTTAAGGCTTCAAAACACTTTGGCAGAAAAAATTCCTCTCTTATAATTGAAACATTAGGCTAACATGAATGGTTTTTGTTAAAAGCATTTAAAATAAAAATTAACTTTGGAATTGAAAAAAAAATTATAATATTGAACAGAGTTATTATTATTTGAAAATAGTAAATACTATTTAGATATACGATATGTATTTAATAAAAATAATTTGAGATAAAAGTTCGGATATAATACAGTCGATACTAAATGAAAATAATTTAAAGTTATCTTATAAGTTTCAATAAAAAAGAATTTATATTGAACATAAAACAACTTATTTTAAAAATTTATTATTTAAATATAAAAAACAGTTCGTACTAATTAAAATCACTTACTAAAATTTAAATCTCTGCATACAAAATCCAATAGTTTACACTAAATAAAAAGTCATATGGACAATTTGAAATTACTGTGCCTCAAATAAATGTTTGAGTTTTGGACAAATTTGTTGTTAAGGGCAACCTGAAGAGGAGCAAATCTTATATCATCACAAAAAATCGAAGAATTTAATAGAATTCTAGCCATTTGTCTAGAAATGTAAATAAATTATGGTCAAAATTGTTAATAGAATTGAAAATTAAAATAATATATTCGAATTTGTTTATAATTTCATTAATTTCAACTATTGAATAAAAAAATCAAGAATGTGTAAGAAAATAATACTGATAAATTTCAGAAATATTTAAACTTTGAAACATTCATTTAATGGCCTAGTTTGCAACTCAAATGTTTGTTGTTATAAATGAGAGATAAATCAAGAAATGTTATTTTTAAATTGGAATAATAGATTAGGGTTAATATTTGTTACTATAGTCTTAGAAACAGAACTGTTGCATGAAATAGTATAAATAACTTACTCCGTGCAGCATTTTGTTTTACAGAAATCGTTTGTGCTGAAAATTTTAGTTACTTATTAATTTTCTAATAAAATTAAATAAACACAAAGAAAATTCGGGGATATTTAGTTCAAAAAGTCTAATGTTTCAAAATTAAAGTTATAACAGTATAAAGCCTTACTATCGATTTGATTTCTAAAGAGTTTAGCATAAATTATTAAATTTAAATCTTGATAAGTAACCTCATAACTTTATTCGGTAGAAGGGAATGCTTTGAGGGAAAATTGGAACTAATTTCATAATTATTATTGCGAAAAAGAAAGAAATATTGATTTCATAAAGATTCCAATTGGGATTTTAGTTATGAAAGATAAATAAAGTTAGAGAGGATAAAGTTAAAAAAAAGGATGAAGTTTGAAAATTTTTAATATAACTTTGAAAATTTTAAAAATAACACTTTGAATAAAATAACGCTGAAAGAGTTTGAAACACAAAACATAAAATTTAAATCTTCATGCAGAAATGTGTAACTTATTTTGAATGGAAGGAAAACTTCTAGAGAATAAATTAGAATAAATTTCATAATTAAAAATATGAAAAAGAGAGAAATACATTTGGGCATTAAAAGGACCCGCCCCTGCTCACTCCGCACTCCAGCCTCCATATTTGCTCTGCATTCATCATTGTTTATCTCCACTTCAAAGTTTAAGATTTGTCACAAAAACAAAGAACATTTCGTTTACAAAGAATACAATTATTGTAGTTTTATTCTGTCAATATGTTAATCATAATGAAATGAACGATTATCTAAATTTTAAAAATAATCATAAAAAAAAAATGATCACGAGAAATCATCAGAAAAGAAAAATTTGATTTAAAGAATATAATTTGTGCCGAGAAATAATTTTACTAGTCAAATGGGTTACTGTTACGTATTACCTAGTAGTATTGCCTAGTAATATTTAATGCTAGTAGTATAACCTAGTTAAGTATAACAACTTAACTAGGTAATATCGCTTGCATAAATTTTTTTTTATCTCTTTCTTTCTATTGTAAAATAAAGATCTCGATAAAGAAATGTGAGTTTTTCTGTAACATAAGATAATTTGATGACAAAATGAATATTTGACGAGAAAAAACGAAGAAAAATTAAAAAGCACTTGAAATTCTAATAACTATCAAACAAAATATAATTTCCAAAAAGAAAAAACTCACGTTAAGTTAAAAAATATAAATTACTCTTTCAGCATGTCGAATTTCAACTCCGCAGTTGTATTTCAGGGGGATACAGATCATCTCGCATGGTAGTTTCTATACTATAAGTTAAACAATTAATAATTCTCGAACCAACTGTCAAATGTTTTTTTTTTATTCCGTTGCATCTTCCATCTACATTTTGCTACATTTAATTGAAATTTAAATTGTTTTATTCTCATAGTTTTTTCACACCAAAACAAAATGTAATGAGAAAAAAAATGAAAGCAAAAATCGCGAAGAAAGCTCTTAAAATCACAATTGCTTTCGAACAATTTTGCTATTTCGGAAGAAAAAAAAACGTGGTGAGTTCATAAAAAAGAAAAAATCTCCCTAGCATGTCTAATTTTAACTCGGCAATTGTATTTTCGCCGTCAGTAGACACGTGCCACGTTTTACTAAGAATTTAAAGTTAATAATTCTTGAACTAATTATGGAATTATAAATTTTTTAATTCCATTCAACTCCACGTACATTTTCTACACAACTTCGTATTTTTAAGTTTCTTACTTCAATATGTTTCACGAACAAAACAAAATGTTATGCTACGTTGAGCACACAAAACAACAGCGGCGGGGCTTACTATTCTTAATATATACAGAATCAAATCTGATATTTCCCATTATTTAAAACAACCAAATGTTTGAACTTTTACTTTATGATATTAAATCTCTGAGTGTAGTTAAACGTTAGGGCTTCTAAGATTTTTAATATTATGTAAATTAAAATCTCTTTAACATAAAAAAAGTAATGATGTTGTTTCAGTTTGTAAAAAGTTAATTATAAATGGTATGAAAATTAAATTTAGCTGTGCACGGAGAAAAAGTTCTGTTAAAACTACCGTATTGTAGTACGACTTTCTGGTAAAAAAGAATAGTTATCTTTACCAAAAGCATTATCAAAGTGCTGCGGCATAAATTACTGAGGTTTTTGATGTTTCCTTAGAAGCAAAAGCACGTTAAATTTTAATGGTATATTTGATCATACTCCTATTAATCCTATTTGATCCTTCTCATTGTTTAAAGCGTTAATGTAATTGAAGAAGTTTAATTAAAATTGGTCAGAGTTTTAAAAGCAATTTATTGAGTTATTATTTGAGTTTTTATTATTGAGTGAAAAACATTTAGGTGAAAGCAAACAAACTGTGAAATTCTTTTAAGTTCTATACAAAAATTTTACGCCTATACTAACTACAAAATTGAACTGACTATAACGTAGAAGCCTTTTGTTTCTAAGGTTACTGTCACGCCAAATCCCCATTTAATGGTTCGTCGATCCCATATATCATTTTACATACCACATTAAAAATAAAAGAAAAACAAAATAAATGAACAAAAAAGAACATTTTTTAACGACGCGGAACAAAGCCGAAATTTCAGACAAGGAGAGTTTTGCTTCGAACAAGATAAAAAAGAAAAAGAGCGATGGCAACGGAATCCATTAATTTGTTTATTTTTTTTATCCTCTTCAGTTTTCTCCCCTCCCCTCTCTTTCTTGTTTCCAACACTTATCGCACGCGCGACGGGGAAAGTAAATTACGAAACGTTGAATTTTTAAAAGCTATAGCACGAGTGTGAAAAATCGATGAAAACATGCAGTCGAAGGGGATGGCTTTAATCATAAGTAGAGAAAAAATTAAAATAAAAGCGAAAAGCGCCATTTTCCCGCTATCGTTTTGATTTATAAAGCGTTTGAAACACAAACCAGAAGATTTAAATGATCAAAAAGGCCTGTAAATCATTTTGGAAGAACGGAGAAAAAATTCTTAAGAGTAAAATTGGAATTCATTTCATAATTTTTATTATAAACAAAACAAAGCAGTTCTGAAATAAAACTAACTGAAAAATGCAGTTTAAAATGTGGCATTGTTTATCATTAATGTGATAGATCATTATTTTACTGTCAAACTGTTAGACGATATCTTGCTACTGAACATTTCCTTTATAAAACATAGAAGCATTATTAAACACATTATTAATATAAAGCATAGAAGTTTCGAAAAATGCACACTAAAATGTGGTTTTATCTGTCATTAATGGGATTTATCATTATTTTACTGTTAAATTGTATGCAATCATTATTTTACTGTTAAATTGTATGTAATCATTATTTTACTGTTAAATTGTATGACTTACCAATTTAATACCGATACGAAAAAGAACATTGAAATAGATTTCATAATTTTCATCATAAAAATAAAGAGCTAAAAGATGTTTTGAAATATGCACTTAAAGTGGTATTATTGACTATTATTACAATTGATTATTATTTTAATATTGAAAAATATGCAGAACATATTATTCCAAAATTAATGCTTTATGATATTAGTAGATTGTTTACAGTTATATAGGAAAATCAGATTATGAGAGGTAGATATGCTGTTGAACGAATGTGAAGTTGTCTTTAATGAGTATCATATGAAATAATAATAATAACAATAAACTAAATATCATCTTACAAACATTAAAAATCCAGGACGCTGAAAAATTAATATAAAATTAAATTTTCAAATAAAAGTAATTCAATATGATGTAAAAGGTGTTGCAAATTGCGTATTTCGATATAACATTATCCATTTGTTCCACAATTCTAATTATGTGAAATATTTATGCAATTTCATTTCTTACTGTTTTAAATTTTATGAAATTAAATAGACTTTTATGATTTATACAAATTTGTCAACAAGTTAAAGTTGCCACAAAAACAGGAAAGTGTCACAATGATTATTATCATTCAATGTTTACCCAGACCAAATATAGTATACCCTTTTCTTTGATTTTTTAAGGTTTCGTAATTAGTTTCACATAGTTGAAAAATGTTATGTAATGTAATTAAATATGTATTAGTTATTACAAAACAATTTTTTTATTCTTTTAGATTATTTAAGAACACAGACGACAAAGAAAAATCAAGTTAATTTGAGACTGAATTGACGAAATTTCCAGCAAGAATTTCAAGGACGACAGACATTCTAAGAAAGAAACACTCAAGCAGAGATAGCCTAAAGAAGAAAGGAAAAGAACAGAAAAAATTGAAGTTATCCCTTTTTAAATCTTTTTCGTAGTCAATATAATGCGAGAATAAAACCATTAAATTAACTATCAATTAAGAAGGAATTTAAATGAAAGCAAATCAATATTTTTCTTATTTTTTGTAAGTTTTGACAATTTTTTATTTAAGAAAATTTGAAAAATGACGCAAAACATTTTAAACGTTTACTATTTTAAAATATTAACTATTTAAAAAATTTGTATCTGCATCTACAAAAGAAAACTTTTAATTAACTTAATTAGACATAAAAATAACAAATTAGAATTTTTAGCGTTTTTCGCATATTGAAAAACCATTTTTTTTTTCATTTCATATTTATAGCATATTTATGTAATAACATATTTATGTGTACACAAAATTGTTCATTAGGTTAATCGAAATGAATTTGCTGCCTTTCTTATCATTTTTATTGTAGTTAATAACTCTGACCAGCAAAATATCCTTGATTAAAACTTGTGACATTTAAACGCATTTTTCTTGATATTGTGTAAAACTACTTTTGAATTCAACTTAAGTAAAAATAAAACGTTATTATCAACTGTAAGTTAAAAGGAAATGAATATTTGAAAGCTGTCATGTCGAAAAAATATTCTTTTATTTTTATTTTATTGCAATGTATTTTTAGAACAACCTCGAAAATGGGCTGAGGTTACTAATGATTAAAGGTAGAGGGAACTCGGTTTATGTTGAAGAATAGAAAAATTTTATCGATCTGCAAATTAAGATATCAAAAGAATTTTATTATTAATTAAAAATTACCTATTTATGAGTTTAAGAAGAGTGTTCATATTCTACATTAGTTAAATGTTCGATGATTTATTTTAAAATATCTCATGCAAAAAAGAAAGTAATATAGTTAACTTCTCAAAATAGATTATTTCTAATAGTTTAAATATTAATATTCCGAAATTCAAGGGGAAAAAAGGAAGAAAAAACCACAAAATGCGATTTTCTTATATATGCATTATATTTTTTGATGACTGAGTAGAAAATTACTTGTTAGATTATGATCGATGTACTTTCGGGGAAACATTTATGGTAACATGCATAAGTCGGACAGCCCAGGCGTGAAACTAGGTGTTTCTTAATTAAGTTGATTACGCAGATTAACTCAATTATTTTGTTTTAGCTTTGATAGGAAGTTTTTTATTTTTTATTTCACAAGTTTATAAATAAATAGTTATTCAGTTAGACTCGTATTTAATAAGTGGTCTGATTACCTTGCTTAGTTTAATTTGAGAAGCATTAAGTAGATTTGTCACTTTGACTTTCCAGCTATATTAACCTGTGTGGAAATCACACATTCAATAAGCCAATGAAACGCCATGTATGTATAAATTAAAAAAATTAAATTCGTTTCGAACATTTTTAAAATTAATTATTGCATTCATTTTAAAATAAATAGTTAATTACAAGTAAACTGAGTTAATATTAGAATAAAATTACATATCAATAGTTTTATTTCCCTCCGAATCTTACGCTAATCAGGAATGATGTTTATAAGAATTGATTTAGTGAATAAGATGATATATTAAAAGGAAATCGAATGATCAAAATATTCAGTCTCAAAAATTCTTAGTTGCTAAGAAGAAAAAAAAATTTAAAGTTTAATCTTTATTTAAGTTTAAAGTTAAATATTTAAGTTTAAGTTAAGTAAGGATAAGTTAAATCAGTTTTGGTAAAAAAAGTTCGAATAGGAATTTTAAATTTAATTGTCGAACAATAATTGTCGCCATACTCTGAATTATATGTTTTTAAAGTAAATAAATAATTGCAATTCCTAATTCGTTAAAATTAAGTAAATTAAATAATCGTTTTTAAGCAATATTAAAAATATTAAGAATAAATTCTAATAAATTATAAATTTATAAAACAGTTCAATAATCAGTTGGTAAATGTTTTTGCCAATGTCCCCCCTGGGGAAAGGCCTTTCGTCATACAGACATCTAAAGGGACCACTCTTTCTGTGGCACCATATTAGGTGGGCCAACGTTGATTCCACAGTAAGGATAGAGAGTGCAGAGGGAATGAAAGAACATCCATGCCTTGCTCGGGATTAGAACCCAGAACCTTTCTGATGCAAGGGCAGTTCCCTGACTCCTACACAGGACGGTGGGCTCAGTTAGTAAAATAAAATTTTAGATTATTTCAAATTAAAAATAAATATAAGTTCAATATTAGAACAAAAGGTATTAGATAAAATACGTTATTATTATTTGTACATATTAATAATAATCAACTGAAACTTAAAAATGATATCAAAAAAATAAAATTAGATGTGAAAAATAACTATTACATTCCAAATTTAACGAAATTTATTTGACTAAATATAGTTAATATTTTGTTACGTTAAGTTCAAATTAAATTGCTTAATTTTCAACTTAAATTACCAAAATTAAATATTTTTCGATGATGAGAACTGTGACAGTTTTAATGTTAATTCAAAAAAGTTGTAAAATGGAAAAATATTTTATTGCTGAATAAAGACACTTTTTACAGAAAAAAAGAAGGCATAATACACAATTAATATATAAAATCATTTTTCACTCGAATATTATAGAGAAAGTAATCTCTATTTATTAGTTAAAACTAGTTGCCATGAGTTGAACATTTCAAATTAAAGTAAAACAGGTCAGTAAGTTTCTATAAAACATAACGTGAGAAAAATTTTTATGAAAATTATCGATAATTTTATGAATTTCAAAAAAATCTAAATTACAAAACAACATATGGGATACATAGAATTAATATTAAAAGAAATATTTCACAAAATCCATCATGCAATTTCCATAAAATTAAGACCTATTTAAACCTATGAAAATCGTAATTGATTTTTAGGTTATTATTCTTATAAATTGTTAAATAATCTGCGTAGCATGGAAAAATTCTGGTAGAATTATCGAATTATATGGTAATTATACTTCTGACAAAAGAAAATATAATTCTGGTAATGAAAACCAAAATATACGGTATTTAAATCATTCATTTAGTAATTTTTCCGTTCATATAATAACTTTTACCGGAAATTCCGGTTTTCAATATTATAGTTTTTATTAGCGAAAATTTAATAAAAAATACAAAACTGACAAGTAAATTTCACCGAATAAATGTTTTTAATGCCACGCACTAAGATGTAATGATAAAATTTCTGCATTTTACCCCATTTATCAAATTTTTACCACATTCAATTGATAATTTTACCAAAATTAGTACTGAAGCTTTTCGGTATAATTACCTAGCTTTTTAGTGAACAAGAAAGTTAGAATAGAGCAAGAAATTCGGTAAATTTTACCATATACAGTTTTGACTATATTATTTTCTCATTGTATGTTTAAAATTAAGTCCTGGAAAAAAAGTTTTTTCCTGGTGTCTCTATTTTACTACTTCACTAAATTATCTATATGGTTATGAAAACATTTTTAAATAATTTGATGCACTTTTTTAACGAATTTTTTTCATCTCATTCATTTTACTATTGTGAAATAGCAAATTAAATACATATAATATAATTTTTTTAGAAATTTCTATTTATTGTTGAAATCAAGCAACATTAAAATCGTAAAATTTAAAGTTCGTGCTTTTAATTTTTACTACTACATATTTTTAATAATTCGCAAAACTAAGAAATATTGTTTGATATGCAAAGCATTATTTTGCAACATATTTATATCTATTAAACATTAAAATTAAATAATCAAAAACTAAAAAGACTTACATACTAATTCCATGTACATGAAAATAGCAAATAAAATATCATTTAGTTAGAAATTTATATCGTATGGGATCTTGTTAAAAATGTAACAACTAAAAACTCTCCCATATTTATTACTCTATCTAGATAAAAATTGTAAGTGCGGTATTGGTCAGCTAGAAATTTATATCTATTTAATATGCATCTATTGAATGAGTGGGATTTAAAAACTGAAAATTCAATAACTAAAATTAAATGTATATACTCTCATATAAAATACTCGATTCACGTAAAAATAATTTAAATGTATTACTTAATAAAACTTGAAACACAGGTGATGTTCAAACTAACAAATATTTTACTTTTGCATACGTAGAAATAAGAGATAATTGATGCACCCTATTTCACTATTTAGTTTTTTTTTCTTTTCTTGCTTACTAAAATCATTTCCTTGAAAATTTCAATGGGTTATCAGCGACGGTTCAAATGGGTAAATGTTTTCGTATCAAATGGTCAAAACAAGAAATTTTGTATTAAAAAAATTTGAATAACTATCTGTTTAAAAATTTCTTAATCATTTTAATTATTTGTTTTAAAAAGGATATAAAGCAAAATAAGTAAAAATTTGAGTAAAAATGTATTAAGGAAAAAAAATAGCATATTATGGTGCAGAAAACAGATTGAATTTATGCAAATCACTGACAATAATGAGTAGCATTAAACAATGAGATAGCACTTTATTAAAATTATTTTTGCCATTTTCGGATAACGTTGTCTCAAATGAATTTTACGATGAAACATTTTGAATTATGAACTATCAATAAAATTGGCCCTCATTTGTAGAAACTAAAAGTGCTTTAATAACTCGAAGGTTTCTTTACTAATTGTCTTAGATAAATAAATATTTTATCTCATTCAATTAATATGAGTTTAATATTGCTTACTAAGTTCGCTTCTATTCCAATGCCTAAATTGTAATAAAATTTTATTAAAGTTAAAACAAGTTATTTATTTTATAACTGAAAAATTTTCTTCAAATCTTATTTAACATCTCTAGACAATTTTAGAAAATCAATTGCATCTGTTTTATAAACTTTACAGAAATTTGCTTTATAAAGCGAAAAAATTCTTAATTACAATCTCAATTTTCAAGCATTAAGCTATTTTTTTAATCAAAAAATTGAGAAAGAAACATTTTTTTTAATTAAAAAGGAATAAAAAAACTTTTCATATGAGCAAAGAGAGACTTTTAAAATATATGTATTTAAACTAATAGTTCTATTTCTTTTAAAAAAAAATCAATCCTTACTAATATTTAAGTTTAAGTAATGTTAATAGAAAAAATGTTTTATCACTAAACAAACGCAATCTGATTTGGTTCTATTTATATATACAAATATATGTATAAAATTTAAATTCACCCAAATGTTGAGCGTTTTTGATATCATTTTTTTAAATAATGCTATAGATAACAACTAAAATTTTTAAGTCTTTGCAAAACGAGTATTTTTAGCTTATCATTTTATAATTTCTTAGCTTATCTTTAATATAATTTTTTTCTTTCATAATATTTGTAATGAAAGAGTCTTTTTTTTACTTATATTTAAGTTTTTAAAGGAAAAATTATAAATCAGATGTTGTTGAAAATTGCACAATAATTTATTTTTTTTTGATCAAGCAAACTAATGATTCAAAAATTGGTAAAGTTTCATACAAATCCATTCAAATATGTTTCTTTTCAAAGTATAAATTTTAAAAGAACAAGTACTATTTATTCCAAAGTGTTTTGAAATATATTTGTGTCTTAGTGCCAAATCAAATAAATCCTTAAATCTAGATAAATATAATAAATTAAAATGAATATTATGAACATATAATAAAGGACTCAAAAATGTATATTTCTAATTACAAGAACATATAATTATCAATGCAATTTTTTGCTTAATTAAAGGTAACATTATTTTAGGCAATATATTCATAGCATGGTATTTTAGTACCTACTTAAAAAAAGAGAAAGTTATGGGCAAAATATATTCTAAAACGCTTATAAAGAATGAAAGTTAACTTCAACCTAAGAATAAATCTTCAAATTTTTGAAAACGTTTTCTTTTAAAAAGTTTTATTATTACCAAGATTATATGATTCGTGTAAATCATTTTCATTAGTTTAGTTCATTTTGTTTAATCGTTTTATGCTAGTTTTAGCGTGTTTACAATTCATTTTTATTATAAACTCCACAATAATACACTGGGAGCTGAGGGCTCAACTTATAATTATCAGTTTGCAGCGTAATCATAGATACAAAATTGTAAATATGTCTGCAACGAGAACTCGGTAAGACAGAAACCTTATACTACCAAACATACAAATAGTATTTAACTTAACATGAAGGGAATATCTATACATTTGGCAAGAAATCACTCAAAAATAATTTTCAGGAATAATTTCTCTAAAATTTTTAGGACTGCCAAAAAATTGTTATTTAATAAATTAGATTAAAAATTTAATTAATTATAATTATATTAAATATTAACTAATTATAATCTGAAGGGGTTTATCATGAAAAACTTTTTTTTCTTCATTTTATAACGTATATCTTAACATTACTTTTATTTTTAGGAATGGTTAGTTCTCAATTCCTTTTCAAGAAAGATTTCTTAAGACAGAAGAAAAGAATATAGCTTCAACAACCTGACCCTTTATTGTCAACGAATTGATGATTTTAATGAAAGGAAAAAGTTGAGCCACCATTATTAATTATAAATATATATACGTAGCATATAGATATTTTTATTAATGAGTATAAAAATGTTTTAAAATTCCTATAAATATTCATTAAAACAATAATATACCCTCATTCATATAAATATTCATTATAAAAATTCATTATAACAGAATTTTATTAATTGAATTAGTTATTTTTTAATGCAGAATTAAAATTGCATAATTTTTTCATATTTCATTCAAATTTAAATTTTTTTAGCAATGTAAGGGCTAATCAAGGCTACATATAGGAAAATGTAAAATGTATCTTGTTTTTATTGCATCTAATTTAAATATTTTTTTATAATTATTTGATTATCTTATGTCTCTCGAAAAGGGTGAAGACAACACTTGTCTAAACCATAATTTGATCTTCGGTATATGAGCAAATAATATTTTCTGTGTTACTATTAAGAGTACAGTTTTGGACCAGATCATGTTTAGGTGCTTATATTTATTTTAATATGTTTCTGTTTATTGAATAAAAGATTTAAAATTAATGTTACTTATACAAGTAGATTTTCCATATTACAAAAAGATAAATAGTGCAGTTTTTTTTTAAATTACGTATTTTAATGAACTGAAATTAATTACACCTTTGTTCTTTACAGGTTTATTGAAGAAGAGATTCATGAATTGACTAATTTTCTATTAGTCGAAGAAGAAAATTAGTAAAAGATCTAATTGACGTAGAAAACTAGAATTGGAAAAGCAAAATATGTTGAATAGAGTTCAATATAAACTAATTACAAATTCGTATTTCCAACGTATTCAGAGAGACAAACAACAATAAATTAATTTTGTTTTTGAAGTGAAACTATAAAACAAAAAATGTAAGGGAAAATAAAAGAAAAAGGAAGCTCTTAATAATTATCTTAACATAAATTCTCACTATACTATACATCCGATTTTAAAAATTTAATATGGGATAATTATAAAGTCATAAAAAATAAATTGCATATTTTTGTCTAAACGTTTTATTATTTGATTAGCCTTATCATGTACTAAATTAAATTATTATATTAATATGATTTACTTGTTGAAAACAAATATTTTTTAAAGTTTAGTTTAAATTTCTAGAACCGCCACATCTCAACACAAGCAGTTGTAAAACTAGAAATAATTAGTAATTTTGTAGTTAATTATGAACTTAAATAAACTTTTAAATACAAAATCATTCACAAACACCTGCAGGCCATTCCTTAAACTCACCTGCGGGTTGTAACCACAAAGGGTACACTTGGTGCCTGGACAGATCAAAAGGAAAATCTTGGGAGGGGTGAGCCATCTTCTCATTCAATAAAATACTTGAAAATTTTTATGGTCTTTAACAATGCAAAACACTTATAACTCAAGACACTAAAATTTAGCCTTTATATGCTAGAGGCAAATCTATAGTTAAGTTCTTAAAAAAAAACTCTTTTAACTCCGCCTACTTTGAAAGTGAAAGGTTACATCTAAACATACATAATGATAGCGGCACTTTAGTGCAAGAAATTCTTGCTCAGGATAGGCTTGACCACCTAAAAAATGTTCTCAAAATGATTATAATCATGGTCACCCCTTAAGGAATTCCTGTGACGTTAGCCTGTCCTGATAGGACGAAGCATATGTCACAGCGGATTCCTTTTCAAGAGCTTGTAAGCAATGTCGTTGGAGATAATAATTATAGACTTTCTTTTTTCGGTAGCATTTTCACCCCCACCCCCCTTGAACAGTAGCTAGAAAATTCTCACTCTCAGAATTTCCAAATGTATTAAATATAAAGACCATTTGGTTGCTTATAAGTATGCTTAAATATGGATTTAAGATCATTTTTTTAATTTAATTAATTGATTTTAAAATTCCACAAAATTATTTTTTAAAAAATTGCTTAAAAATATTTAATTTGAGTTGGGAAAAGTTCCAGAATGCTTTGGATATATTAATGGAATTCGTGAGAAAAAGGTAAGATTAATTTGAATATTGATTAGTTAATTTGTTGATTTGTTATTTTTTTTATAAGAATGAGCGAATATTTTGGAAAATATATATGTAGGAAATATTGTTCAAAATTTAGTTTTTCAACTATAAACGAACTACAATTTGAAAAAAAAGGAAATTTACAAGACAGAAAATTTAAATACATCAATAATTAAAATTTTCGTTAGAAATTAATTATATGACGTAATTGTTTTTTATGTTGTTTTTTGAAAACAATTTAATTATCAAATTATTTGGGAAATAACTTATTACATTTTTAAAATATAATTGTTTTAACCAAGGAACAATGTTAAAAATCTTATAAAAGATGATTTTTGATTTGCCTTTACCTTACTTAATTTACAGACATTAGAGTTCAAAAAATAACAAAACAAGAACATTGATTAATCAAACTTTAAAATATTGTGGGAATTATTAAAAAAAAATTATCCAAAACAAACCTTCAACCAAAACACAATTAATTTAACACATAAAAATTATACATTGATGAATTTTGATCCATAAAAATCAATAAGAAGCCTTTTTAAAACGTATTTAATTTTGTTATATTTATTAATTAGATTTTGTACAACTTCAAGTACGACTCTGATATAGATCTATAAAAAAGATATATGAATTCACCACTTATTTGAACATAGTACATTCATATTTGATTGTCTCAAATTGGTTTTTATTGGATAAAAATATTATTGTTTATATTTATATTCACAATATAGACTTAACTTGCTTAAAAGTATCTATTTCAAATAAAACGATTAATTTAGAAAAATCTTCAAGTTATCTATAGTGTTATTTATGCACCTAACACTTCCTTTATGAAACTAATAAAAATTATTTTAGTTGATCAGTGCTTTTTGAAACTTGAAACTGTATGAAATAAGTATTT
Organism: Parasteatoda tepidariorum; assembly: GCF_043381705.1. NCBI lineage: Eukaryota > Metazoa > Arthropoda > Arachnida > Araneae > Theridiidae > Parasteatoda > Parasteatoda tepidariorum. Next base: position 15,164,711 of record NC_092211.1, read on the forward strand.
TTATAGTGACTCATTTGTCATGGAATTTTAAAATTCTTAAACAATTTTAATTTAAAAATGTTATTATAACATTCAATTTTTATTATCATTATTAGCTCATTTTTTACTATAAAATATTACTTTAAACATACGCATAACTTACGCATAATAATAAAAATAGAAAATAAGCATTTTTACTATAGTATATGTTATATAGTAATATTAATACTTTGATATTTTTACTCATTAAATTTAAAGTTGTATTTTCTGAAATTTTTTTTTATTTAATATCAAACGAAATTCCGTCAGAAAATTTCTTATTTGAAGCAAATTGCAAAATGTCAAAAAAAAACTTTTACAATAATAGTTATATAAATTTCTATGAAAAAAATATTCTTCTATTTATTTCACTAACTCTGAATACCAATCCAATAGTAAATAAAGCAAGAAACTTGACATTTTGATTTTGAAAAATAAAAAAAACTACTACTGAAGTTTTAACAAATATAAAATTGGTACTTTACTGTCATTGATAAATAAGATGATGAGTAATAAAAGATTAAAATTAATGATGACAGTATACAATTTAGCTGATAATTTAAAATTTCGTAATTCAGTTTTTTGAAGGATATTTAAAATTATTTGCCAGCAATAAGTAATTAATTGTATATATAAGGATAAACAAATTATTATTACGAATGTATTGCTATGTACCATAAGTAAAAAACTTAATCAATAATTGTTCTAAAGCAATTGACAAAACTATCCAGCCTAAAAGCTAAATTATATAGAAATGAAGATTACTTACGTAAGAATTAAAGTGAAAATATATTGTTGATTTTACATTATATTTCTTTATTCCCCCCTTTTCCTTGTTGTTAAATTGATGAAACAATTTTTTGAACTTACATAAAAAATAGTTAAAATACAAAAAAAAGAGAAATTTAAATAAGACTGTTATTTTTATTTCGTAGATGAAGATTAATATTAAAAAAAAAATAGTACTTAAATTTAATATTGCTGACAAAACTATACACTGGATCGCATTCTTTGAGACACAAGTAATGTAGTCTTTTAATAGTTTGTAGTCTTTTAATGCAATTATAAATTAACTTGAATAAACAAACAATAGTGAAAATCTTTGTGAGCAATGAAGCTAAAAGTCGTATAATAATATATTTAAAAAAATAATTAAATAGTTTTTTAAAAGTTAATATTATCATAACAAAAGATAACAACCAGCTAGCTAAATAGCAATACATTAATTAATGCCGTGATATCATCTTGAAGTTTGGTCCAACATTATTTTTCATTCATTAAACATTCATCTTTAAATAATGCTGACATTTACTGTTAAACAATTTATATTTCAATTTATATTGCATATTTTATTTTTAAAAAAAATTCCGATCAAAAATTCAAAGTTTATAATACCCTATTAAAATTTGAAATTATCTCTAGGAAATTGACTAAAAACTGCTTGCAATGTTTTATACGATAAAGAGGGAAATTTAGTGTTCTTTTAAAAATATTTTAAGTAGTCGTTATATCGCAAATTAAAAATGTAAACAGGGCATGCGTAAGAAACAGGAGTTTAGTAAATTTTCTTTCAAAATAATAAATCTTTTTATTTACAAATAAATTTCTGTAGAAAAAAAAATTTAATCGGAAAAAGTTTTTTGCTTCTAAAAATTATGCATTTGTAAATTTTACGAATTAAAATTTTTGCAACCTTTACTACTCACATCTAATAATACTTTACTCAACACACATATATTTGATTCGTCTAAATATTTTACACTGTTAAAAAATAACGCTATTCTGATAGTCAAAAAAATATTTTTTTATTCAATTCAGTAATTATTCAATACTAAATTATTTGTATTATTACAACTATTATTTACAAAATTAAACGTTTGAGACTGGACATTTTGTAAAAACTATTATAATTCAGTAATATACTCATATATTATGATTTAAAAGTTATTTCCCACCTAAATCCTCATTTTAATTAAACAATTACTATATTACTTTATATATAGTAGAACTTTCCAGCGCAATTGTTCTAATGCAATAAGGTTAACAATTTCAGCTGAATTTTTAAATTCAGATAAAAATTATTTATTAAATTGGGTTTAATTTTTTTTTGCTAGTAACTGTAAAGTAATTGCAATAATGATATTAATATTATAATATTACTAGCTGCCTTCTGCAACCAGCCAAGTCACCTTTTAAAATTATCTTGTATAGCAAAAAAACAACTAAGTCACTTGTGCAGCACAACTGTATTTAAATATTCTAATTCTTCAACTCTTCCTCCAATCCTAACACCTTAAATAAATTTAAACAATTATACTAACCACTATTGCTTAAAAAAGGCAGGATCAGTCAGTCACCAATAATTGGAATTGGATTCAAAATTATTCAAAATAAATAATTAACATGTAACTAAATTTTAAATTTTTAACTCTGCTTAAATTATTACTTAAACAACCTAACAAATTGAATGAATAATAAATATAAAAATTTTATTTCTAACATAGTGACTTGAATCAGATTAGATATAATATCAAATTAAGTAACTAAACATTTAACTGATTTCACATGAAGCTGAAACTCTAAATTCAATTTGTAGCGCCTGTCATTGGATAGTTGTATTATAAAATTTTAGAGAGAAATAATTTATTAAATTGTATCTATAAATTTAAAGTAATTTCAATAAAAATAAATCAGAATTAATTTATCGATTATGATTGATTTTCATACTCAGATTTACTTACTTCACCAAAATACTTTTTTTAGTAAGTTATAATTTTTTAAAAACAGGATAATACAATTTATGTTAAATATTCTACGTTAACACTTAAAAATACAGATAACTCATTCTTTAAATCTATTTATTTATGAAGCTTAATGAATTTATTAAATTTAATCTATTTCCAATTTGAAAACAATTCATTCATCAAATAATGTTACAATTGTAAATTTATGATTAGGAAACAATATCACTTCGGTGCATTATTAGATTACATATAACTTTTAAAGATAAAACAGTAATTGTTTAGGAAATGTCATAAACATTTTCGAAGCATAAAGATAAACAGACTAGCTTTAACATTTTTTTGAAGCATTTCCTTATGGATAGGCTTTATTTATTTATTTTGCTAAAATATATAAATACTATCAATAATTTTAATTTATCTTATTCGTATGAGCGATACCATGTAATTTTTTTCAAAATATGTGTCTATCAAATTTTAAAATTACGTCATCAGTGTTTTGAAAGATTAGTAACAAATTTTGTATCAAGAACAATATTAAAAAACTATATTTATCCATTTTTAAATGCATCATTTTTTGTTGTATAACTACAAATTTTAATCAATTCTTTTTTAAAATAATTTAATTTAGGCTCTTTTCAATCGCATTATTAATAATATCTTTAATATGCTACATTCTTATTTCGTTACAAAAGTATAAATATTACTAAAATATTTGATATGATTTTTTAAAATTATGATAATTTAGGCCAAGTAAAAATTGATTAGAAAAGCTTGCAATCTGGCTTTTTTCCCTTCTTTTTAACAGCCAAAACCTGATCTTTTTTTTTTTCATTTTTAAAAGGAATTAAATTCTGTAGTATTTTAATTTTGAAGATGCCCTAAAAAATCATCGTTCTTAAATTGTTAGACAATTAATTAGTGTTAATTTTTAATAAGTGTTTCTTGCCGATATATTCTAGACATAAATCATTAGAACTTTCTCAATTGTAAGTTTTATTTTTATCTTCATAGAACAACACAAAAATATTAAGTAATGTTTAATAAAAAAAGCATACACAAACACATGTAATATGTACATTCCTTTTTAATTGTGAAGCTGCATTACTTTATAAATTTTATAAAAGAAAATTTTCAAAAAAATTAATTCCTTAAATTATCAACGATGATCCTAACGCCTCAGCAGAAATTATTCACACTGTAGAAAGCCATTGAGTATTTCTTTAATTATTGTTTTTCTAAATAAGTATTTTTTTGTGTCTCTAGCATTAAATTTTTAATGTGACTAATTTCAGGAAAAGGCAATTGACTAAATGTTTCTGTCTCATATGATATGATCTAGCATACTTTACTAAATGCAAGTTTAATTTCTTCTAAAAAAATTCTATATTCTTTAAATTAAATTCTATTCTTTAAATTAAATTCTGTATTCTTTAAATTTAATTTTATATTCTTTAAATTAAATTCTATATTCTTTAAATTCTAACTAAATTTTAACTAAATTATTTTTATTTTCTATGAATGCCACTGTAAATATGAATGCATTATTATGAATTTGAAAGCGGTATTTACATAATTGTTTACAATATGTTATAGTATTTGCTATGAATATAGTTGGGACTAACATTATACTGATTATTATATATATATAGTTGTAGATTACTTAAGCTAAAATGAAGTAAAAAGGCCGCAAACTTGACTTTGAATGCTTATCAAAACAATTATAAATTTTTTTAATATTAATTTTGAATTTAGCAGTAACAGTTAAAAATAAAGAAATATTCTAATTTATAATAATAATACTTATTTATTATAATAAATTTATTATATAAAAAGATATTTTTTAATATGAATGCTAATCTGATTGAAATTATGTAAAATAACAAACATCTGTCAAATTTTTTTAACTCATGCTAACAAAATTTATTTAACTTTGAATTTTTTCTCCAGTTCATTAAAGATCAAAGTTATAACTATTTATGGATAATGTGCCTCAATTTTTATTAACGAAGAAAAATTTTATATTAACCCTTAATTAGTGTCAACTTTAGCCATTCCAATAGTTACTTCCTTTATGCACTTTTTCTATAGTTATTTCGTTCATGCTCTTATTGAATAGCAATTTAATTGCAATAAGATAAAACTAAAAAAATAATTTCCATTTCAATTACATTTTAATTGCTAATAACTATTCGAATTTTTCAAGTAAAAACATCTTAAAAATCTTTAAATGCATTTTAAATGTTAAACGTAATGCAATTGAGGCGGTACTTCTTTTAACACACCATGAAGATAGGAGACCAATCCTAGTCAGAAAGCTCAGTGGGATCCCGACTCTAGTAACCAATGGAAATGTGAGAAAAGAACAAAAGCTTGTATATCTCTGCAAACTTCACAACACAAATCTTTTTAAATTCCAGAAAAATTAAAGAGAAAAAAGGAATTCTCATTTATATTAATATGATATTTTTTTATTGTTTATAATGAAAATAATAGGACTTTTATAGAAACTTTATATGCAAACCCCTATAGAGAAAAATAAATCTTTTTTTTGCTTATTGTTAAATACAAATATTATCGCCAAACTTTTGAGAGGATATTTTTGTTTTTGTTTGGAATAAAATAAAGATTTGATTGATCTTTTATAGATTAAACGTTAAATATATATATTTTCATTTAGGGAAAATAACGATTTTTTTTATTTATATTGTTCATGTATTTATTTATTCTCGCGTGAAAAGTAAAGTAATGATTTGCGTTTATATTCATGCATGAATAATACTTATATTGTCCTTTTATGAACAAAACGTTATGAAGACATATTTTTCGCTTATGAGCAAAATCGCATTTGTTTATAAATAAATATTATAAGTACTAAAATTAACTGAATAAACATGAATGAAAACACAAAAGTTTTTTTTATATATAAATAGAGCTTGAGTAAAAAACTTCATAAAGAAATATTTTCGGTTATGAAAAAATAAATGTTTTGTTAGCATTTTATTAACAAAAATTATTATTGGTGTTTACAATAGTGACAGTTAATGAATGTAATAAATATACCTTTAAAAACATAATAGAAATTTTAAAAAAATATAAAAATGGTTTTTATGGTCAAAATTAAAAACAAACCACTTATGTTATCATATACTTCACTTGCGAGGTATGAATTATTATGAGTTATTGACATTTTATAAACCAAACATCATGATTTCCATTTTTATTTGGGCCATTTAATTCATATATTAATTTAAAAAATAATTTTATTATTTCAGCTTTAATAAATCTTTTTATGGCGGACACTTATATGAAAGATATAATTATTTTTCTTTTTGTAAAGATACTATTATTTGCATATTATAAAGCTTTTACTGTATTTTCCTTTATAAAAACGCCAAAGCAATTTCAAATATAAATTTTTAATGCGATTGGCTATGTGTTCATTTGCTGTTAGAGCTGAAAAGACTTTCTTAGTTCTTTTTTTCTTCATAATTTCGTAGTTTTTCTCATAGTTTTTTATATCATATAATTTTTTTTTATAGTCATTATAAGCAAATAGCAATAAAAATCAAATGTATTATTAAATCAAAGATGCGGCGAGCTTATCAATGTGTCGGGAATATATTCCTCGTATATATCATTATTTACGAAAAAGATGTTGGAAAAATTTATGCAGTCTAAAACATTAAATTAACTTTATTTTTTGAGTTATAAAAACAGCAAATGATTTAGTATAACATAAATTTCGAAATATAAATTCAAGCAACTCTGACTGATTCGGAGGATGGAATTGCACTCGTATACAAAGCAAAACGCTAAAATATGATCAAAATTATGATAATAAATCAAAATTAAAGAATATCACAGGTTTTTGTAATACCCAACTCTACATACGTTGCAATAAATGGAACACATAAACACTGAAATAGAAATAAGGTTTAACTCATGAAATGATGAATCAATTTTATTTATGATGAGTGTAATAATAATCAAAATACAATTTTAGGGAATTTGGAATTATAAACTGAATCCTTAAAGTTACAATAATTTTTAAAACCCTTAAATGAACACAAATTATTTTTTTAAGTAATAAACTGCATGAATATTTAATTAATTAATAATTTCTATAAATATTATAATGATGCAATAATACCTCAGTTTGCAATAATAAATTAATTCTAAATTAATATATTAGAAATATATTTTGATGTAGAAATTAAACTTTCTGAAATCAAAGTCAAATTAATACTTTAAAAATTCAAATAAAGCTGTTTTCGACTTAAACTTAATTTTTTTTCAATAAAAAGTTTTTCACAACATGTATTATAAATATAATAAGACAATAATTAATTTGGTTTATAAAATGTTTAATTCTGACTTGAAAAAGCTATAATTTTGTTAATAAAAATTAAATCCTCTTCTTAAAGTTTAATTTTGAATTTAAGAAATTTTTGATTTAAAGTGCAAACAACAATTTAAAAAAAAAACAATGCGGAAAATCTATTAAATTGCAATCGTTTTGTAATTAAATTATGTAATATTTTTAATATTGTGCCTAATTTCAATGTAAACTTTTTTAATAAAACACAAGCGTTGGTCAAAAAAGTGTATAAATTGAATACAGAAAGATAATAAGATAAAATACTCAGAACAATTATATATATTTATTATTACTTCACAGACAAAATAAATAATATATATTGAATAAATTTCGAATTTTTTTTACTGATTTAAGATACTTGAAATAATTATAACTATCGACACGTAGCATGCAAAAGTATATCATCGTAAGGAATTTCATAATATATAATTTTAAAAATTATTATTATATAATATATTAAAATTTTATGAAACATTTAATTAAATTCTTAGAAAAAATTTAATTTGATTCATAATTCTATAACTAAAATACGTAATTTTCCAAATTATACTACATTAAATTAGTAAAAATTATATTTTTTTTAACTCCCAATTTAATTTCAACGCATTTAATTAAAAAATAAGCTCTGCATTATTTTAATTATGATTAAACATATTTAAACTAAACTTAACTTTAACTTTGTTTTATAACTAAAAGCTAGCGTTTTGAAAAAAGCTACTTTGATAATTTATAAAATCGTAAACAACTAATAAACATATCTTGAAGACCAGTTTCAATCTAAATATAACTGCTCTTCGACATAATTTAATTTACTAAATTCTGTGTTATTCTTATAGGATAATTATATTATTGTTTAGGATAAATATTGTTTATAAATTTTTATTGTTAATGTTAGAATTAACGACAGAATTAAGCTATGATGATAACCAATAAAAAACACTCAATTAATTCAGCACATGCATTTAAAAATAATTTCAGTAATAACTGAATTTAATTAAGAAACTGCGGAAAATATAATTTTATTGATAATTTAAAAAATTAATAATATTAATTTTCACAAACTACATTAGAAAAACATTCATAATGCAAGAAATAAAACAGTCTGGTTATTGATATATAAGCTAAATTTTAAGCTACTGCTTAAATTGAATGAATAATTTCACATAATTTAACCTTTATCTATTCGTGATATATTAAGACAAACAACTGAAAGATATAACAAAATGCTATCATCCCTATCAGTGTCAGAATCAGAGTCATAAATTAACTCATATGAATTAGTTAATAGTAATAGATCTAACGCTAGCTTGAAGAAGGAAACAGTAGTGTTCGTTGACAAAGTATATACAAATAAAAATGAAAAAATGATTTCATAATTAAAAACTTTAAATTTGAATTGAGATAGATTAATAAAAATTGCTTTTTAACGCAAAATTTTTGTTTAAAACATTTAATTAAAATTAATATTTTTTGATAATTTCATAGTTGAATATATCGAATTATGGTTAAAAAACGCTGTTCATAATGCAAAATATGAAACTCTCTGATGATAGATGCAAAAGTTTTAATTCCAGTTACTGATTAAAATGAATAAAATATAATATCCATTATACTAATCAATCCATTTATTTGTGATCTATCTATTAGTGATAAAATTTAGACGACGAGCTGACCGATATCATTACAAAACAAGGTATTCAAATCAGTATATTAAGCACAATCAGAATCAAAAAAATAATTCGTAAAAATATTTATAAATATTATCAGATCAAAAACCATCTTTAATAAGGAAATAGCAGTAGGCATTGAAAAAATACATATTAATTAAATTAGATGAATTATTTGATAATAGCATTAATTATTTGGTAATTGCATTAAAGTTAACTTTGAGAATAAAATATTGTTAATAATTAATAAAAAATTAATTTCTTAACGCATTTAATAGTAATACTTTTTTGGTAATTTTTTAAGAAAAACAAATTTTTTGAATTATTCTACATAGATAATTAATAAAAAAACACTATTCCTAATGAGAAAGATGAAATACTCTGATGATTGATCCAAAAGTTTAAATTCCAGTTACTGATTAAATAGGATAAAATATATACTCATCACTCAACTTTAATCAATCCATTTGTGATATATTAAGACAAACAACCGACCGAACCCATATCGCAAGCATTACAAAACACGGCATCTCGATCAGCGTATTAAGAGCAATCAAAATCATAAAATAACTCATAAAAAGAATTTATAAATATTGCCGGATCAAAAGCTCTCTTGAAAAAAGGAAACATTAGTAGGCGTTGACTAGATATTTAAGATTGTGTAAGAATCATAAAAGTTTTCGTCAGATGCATTAAGAAATGATAAAGATCCCGACTCACGGGGCAGCGGAGCATTAAAAAGCAATAGGGCCGGATAAAAAATGCCGCCACTGCTCATAGATAATTTCTTTCGTTTAGGACGTGTTTATTTTTGTTCAGTTAGCTTGAAGTAGAGATATGTAAACGTAAACAGGTGTTAGGAAGTGATGATTTATATATATGTATTTCCGTAGTGGGAAGAATCAGATAGAAAAATGAAAATCAACAGTTCCCTACCCTCTGTCGATTATGTGATGGAAATCACGTACTTTGATCTTTCGGAAAAACGAAATGTTCTTGAAATGTGTGCGGAAAGCATTCGAAATGAATAAGAATGAATCCAAAATATTTATCTAAGGGAGTTCGAGATACATTTGTGAAACACTTCTGAAAACACCCCACTTTTTTGTACTGTTGTATTATTTAATAAAAATACAAAAATTTTCGCAAATTTAATAATTTATTTTAAAAAAATAGATAACTGATATTTCTTTATAAAACTAAATGTTATGATTTAAATGTAACAACATTTATTTTGTTTTGAGTAAAAGTATTTATATTTTCTCCTTAGCATTACAGCATTATTAACTGTATTAGCTTTTTGTTTTTTTTTAAAAAAAATAATAATTAATTATATTAAATAGTTAAATTTTTTTCTCTTTTGTGTCTTAACTCGTGTTCTAATTAAAATTAAAACTCATTATTTTTTTCAATTCTTTTCACCATAAATTCTCAGTGAAATATTTTGTTTCTTAATTTCATTATTTTATACCCAATTAAGTACAATGAAAAATTAGTGTGCTAATTTTTCTATTATTAATTTTTGAGTATTTAATTAAAAAAAATGATACGTATGCATCAATGCATAGTACGCGTTATAAAATTCCCCATATACTCCCAAAGTGAATTAAATTGCTGATTGTACAACAGCGAAGAGGCCCATAGCCCATTCAAAGTAACCCCAGACCTCATCACTTAACACTTTCAGGAAAAACTACGAAGAGAATGTTTAATAACACCTTTGAGACTGATAACAGGATTTAAAAGAACGAGAAAATGAAGGCAATGCTAAGTGAGAAGAATCATTAGCCAAGAACTGGGAAAACCCTCCCTTTGTTTGACTCACTCAGGGAGGAAATAGGGAGCGTGATCTGAAATTACTATCTCCCAACCCCTCTTGGCTGAGAATTGAGTAAATTAAAGGGGGGAAATAATATCCTTAATTTAAAGGGAACGAAGAAGGAAACCCTATTTTCGATCCAGGTACCTGAAAAAGAGTCATATCCAAGTTCATCTAAGAGAAAACCTAATAGATCCTAAAGTCTCACCTAATAGTTGTTCCGGATACATAAATATTTTAAAAGATTTTTAAGAAAATCACAAACGCATCCTTTTTTCGAAAATAAATCCCTAAGATAAAAAAATGATTACTTAGGTATCATTTATAAATGAGTGCATCAGTTATTACTGAGCTAACATTATGAACAGATAAAACTGACATTTGTTAAGCAGTTAAATTCCATATTATCTTATAAATGAAATTCTTTTCAGAATTATATATATACATCTTTAACTAATTTTAATAATTGCGAAAAATAAAATACTATTATTAACGATTTTCATGGGATTTAATTTAATATAAAACGAAAGAAAAACTACAATTTCATATGACTACGAGTCATATTATTAAAGATAAATTCAGAACTTCAGTCAATTTAATTTTGTTTAAACATTAAAATATAGATATTAAAATATAATTCTCCAACGATTTAAAACAATAATAATGATTTTTGCATTAACGTAAATAATATTCTTACGCAAGGGTATTATTTTTAACTAAACTACAATAACATAATTAACAGGCAAAACAAAAAAAATTTTTCAACAGTTAAACTTCATACCATCTCATAAATAAACTTCCTTCAAGAAATCTCATCTGCACCTTTTATAAATGCGAGTAATTGTGCAAGATAAAATACTACTGATAGCTATTTTGCATGGAAATTAATTTGATAAAAGCAGATAAATTAATGTTTCAGATAACTACGAGTGTTTCCTTCTCAGATTATTAAATATAAATTCAGAACTCAAGTCAATTTATTTTTGTCTAAACGTTAATATATGAAAGTAAGTAAGAAAGATTATTTAACTATATAGCTTGTACAAATAAAGATTGTCAAAGCTCTATTATTTGCTTTAAAATCCCAAGTAAATTTATAAGAATTGAAAATTGCTAACAATATGTTTTTGAGCAAAAACCTTAGTAAACATCTTATATTTATTTAAAGTCATAACTAACACACTGAGCAATCTGAGTCTTTAAATGATAATAATTTCTACTCAAGTCTTTAATAATCACGTATAAAGCATTTCAAAATTATTTCATAATTATTTATCTGAATATAGAGAAATTTTCAAATGTCTTTATATGTTGTTCTTTTTATTGAAATCTTAAACAATCACTTACAAAGCTTTTCAGACTTATTTAATAATTGTTTATGAATGCGTCTTTTAATGAAGTACTAAGTGATTTTAAATGTACTTGGCAATAGTTAACTTCATTAAATTCTAAATAATATCTAATAACGTGTTTCAAATTCCTTTAATAATTGCTTATCTGAAAATAGTGTTAATCGTAAATTCTTAATCTGCTGTCTTTTTTATCGAAATCGCATTTGAATCCTAAATAATCACGTATAAAGCTTTTTAGAATTATTTAATAATTGTTGGCTTGAACGAAGTGCTGTTTGCAAATACACTTAACCAATGATACTTAAATCAATATTTTATATTCTTAAGGCATAATTGCTTAATAAATGATAAATTATTCGAAAAACATCGCCTTAATACCTCCAACATCGCTATGACAGGCCCATACTTCATAATGCTACATCATTTAGTTTATTGGGTGAAGAAATAATCTCTCTGATAACGCGATCGGCACAAGATCAGACTTCCAAAAAGAAGCCGAGACTTTGACATGCCATGCCACACAAGAACTACCATTGGCAATGGGGCCCCCAGGTGATAGGGGCCCAATAAACGAGCTCCTAAAAGACAAACAGGGTCGACTGGCACCTGTCAGGAATGCAATATTCCACTAGTAGAACATGAGAATGATCGACATCGACCTCTAACACGTAAACATCGGTGCTTTTACGTGATCCGCAATGGTAAGTAGTTGCATGGGATGCTGAAGATCGCAAGGGATGGAGGATGCTGCGGAGGAAGAGAAATGGAGGCACGGATAGTTTATTTTTATAACCTAAACAGAGGAGGGTAACATGTGATATTTCAGCACACTATTTTTGGATCGTTTCTTTTTTCCTTCAGGAAAGAGGGATGACACAGAGAATAAATTATTGAAATAAATGTAAAAACCATTTGAAAACTACAAACGCAAAACGAATTAGTTGAAATTCTAGCAGGCTGAATAAATCAAAATAAGTGCTAGTTAAATAGGTAGTAAATTTAAAATATATCAAAACTATTGGCGTTTTTTCTCTATAACTCTGATTGTAATGTAATTTGCTCACATTGCATGGTCTGTGCTAAATATTATATCAAATCATGAATAATGCTATCACATAAAACATCTGATAACTTTAAAAAATGACGACAAAATCGACTTCATTATTGTATAATCCTATAAATAAAGGAATTAATTTTAAAATTCACTCTCTTTAATAAATAAAAGATATGCAAAGTATTCCTTTAATTAAAATTGATGCTTTCGAATTTTAATGAAGAAAAAGCAAAATTCTTGGTATAAAAATGTATTGTTTGATATGTAAATGTCTCTTTATTTAAAATTCATTACGTTAACAATAATACAATTTTGATTCAAAACTATACCTTTTTATGAATAGAACACTAAAAAGTTTTGTTTTTTTTAACTTATGGATTAAGCTATTGAACAATTCGTTTTATGCCATAATACGCGTTTTTTATGTGTGGTGCAGAAATTGAAAGTTTTTCATTTCATAATCAAATGAAATTATATTTGAATAAATGTGTTCAAAAATCTAGAGAGGAAACTTTTTTGTTAAAATTAGTTTAATTAAAAAAAATAATAATTTGTAAAATGATCTGGGAAATCCAATATTTTTTTCTTATTTTCTTTCTCATAATCTATACAAAATAATATCAAACAGCAATTTGTTATATAAGAGATCTGCCAACAACTTAATAAATTAAATTCTTGAATTTTTTTTTCTCAGATATTTTAAGCTTTCATTTTCAAATTTTATAACCCTCTTTGAAGAATAGATCATGGTCTCCCAATCCTGAAACATAATAAAAATAAACTCTGCATTCTTATTTTCTGTGAGAAATAAGCAACGTTTATTTTTAAACTTCTCTCCAATAATATACTATTCCTTCAAATTCATGACCCAAAAATAATATTCCTCAATATTAAGTGGAAAAATTTTTTTTCATAGAAATAATTGATTTTTCAGAATGTTTTTTATTTATTTATTTATAATTTTTAATAAAATGTGACACCATGATTATCTTTGCTAATAAATTAATTTTTAATTTATCAAGCAGCGTATTTATTTAAAAAAATTATCATTTTGCCGTATTTTTTACGGAATGCTGAATTTTTCTACTGTTTTACTTTTAAAGACAAAAAAAATTTAAATAAATAACTCATTATTCTTAAATAATTATTAATTATAAATATTGATTGAAAAGTATAATAAATATTATTTACATTTTTTAATCTAAAATAATACTTGAGAAAAGTAATAAGTAAGAAAAACAACACTATTTTTAGAAAAATAATTTTTATATAATTGATTTTTTTAAATGCTCTTTTTCGATTTAAAGTTTAAAATAAAATGTGACACAAACAAGACTATTTATGATAATAAATTAATTTTCAATGATCATACGTTGAGTAACCTATGAAGAAAGTTAACATTTCTCTAATGGAAATTTTAAGTGAAGAATAATACGATTAAACAAAGTACGAGGGTTAAAAAGCTTGAAATAAGTATTAAAACAGAGATACTATAGATTTGAACGAAATATCTCTATTTAAACATTTATACGGAATCCAGACAACTACAGAGAGCAATAACGAAAACGAATCGCTCTCAAAATGCGTGCCATGACAAACTCCAATGAAGCGCAAGTCAGAATGACGCATAAAGTCGGCCTTTGAAGACGCTGGAGGGTGGAAAAAGGGGGGGACTCTGATGTGCGGGGGGATGGAAGGGAGTACTTTTATGACCCATCCACTACAAACGGTAAAAGGGTGAGTCCTAAAATAGTTTCCAATCCAGGCAGCTTTCTACAACACTTAACTTGCAATAAAATGATGTTTACATGCACCTGAGAAGTGTAACTTGAAAAGACTACACCAAGAATTTACGGGCGCCATAAAATTCCTTCAAGCACCCATAAGCGACCGTTTAACAGGTAATTACAGATCACACTATAGGGTTTATATAAACTACTGAGCATCAAATAGACACTGAAGACCTTTTTTGACTTTATTAGGAGTCTTAAATGTCAACTCTTTAAGAACTGGTCGAAAATGCTTTGGCTGGAGGTGGAAAAAAAAATGATACGGCTGTCAATTGTAGCGTAATAAAAATATAATAAAATGTGCTAGTTGATTTATGTTTTAGTATTTATTTTTTTAGGGCGGCTGACATTTATTTCAGTTTACATGAATAGAATCATTATAAAATTTTACGTAAACTATAATAAAAGGAAGAAATTATAGAGAAAATGTAGAGTTAGAAAAAATTGGATTTACTTCGTCGAAAACCGTCACGAACATAAATTTTTTTTTACTTATTTATTCTTTTTTCATAAAAACAACCTTACTGAAGAAACAACCCCTTATTGAGAAATCTATGTTTCAAACATGGCTATTGAGTGCTTTCAAAATATCCCTTAACATATTATTTTTTATATATTTAACATGGCTATTGAGTGCTTTCAAAATATCCCTTTATATATTATTTTCATATATTTAACACATTTTAAAATCCATTTTGTTTTTTAGCAGAATAAATAAATAATTGAAACCTCGAAAAATAAATGTTTTAGAATGGCACTTTCTATTATTCACACATAGTTTATTTGTTCTCCGTAACAACTTTCTTATTTTATGCTTGAGAGGATAAATAAATGCTTTTATTTTTCAATGTTTCATTGAGTGTTTTCAAAATATCACTTACCATGTTCTTTTTATTTCCTAAAAACCCAATTTTTTAGGGTTAACAGAATAAATTACTGAATCCTAGAAAATTAAATGTTTTCGCAATGACATTTTCATTCATTCACAACATGTAAATTGTTTCTTACCTTATTTGATTGAGTCTTAGAAGAATAAATGAATGTTTTTTTTTTATTTTATGATGTAGAGTGTTTTCGAAATATCAGTTAAAATATTCTTTTTCTCAGTAAAAGTCTCCTAATTTAAAAACAAGGCCAAATAAATTATTGATCCAAAATCTTGGAGAGTGAACGTTTTCAAAATGACAATCAGTGTGCAGGTTCATTTTTTTAATTAAAAACTTCCAAAGATTTAGCAGATTAAACCAAAGTTTTAAAAAATGGTGAAATGGGTGCTTTTAAAACATATTACATATTCAGTCCCTAGGTTACAAAAGCAAAGACTGTATAGTAAAATATTTCACTCAGGAGAATTTTAATACGTAGACTAATAAAAAATTATTTTAATAAAAATTTTGAAAAATAAATAATTCACTTGTTTTAATAATTAATTTCATAATAATTGCTTCAATCGATAATCAAAAGGAACAAAATTAAATATTTTTAAAGTTGTTCGTCGATGGATTATTTTTATATTTCAGAAAATATTAGCTTTTCTTGAATACCTGGCAAAATGATTATTTTTACATTATTGCTGTTATGAAGAGAGAAAAAAATTAAAACTGTTATGAACAAAATTAGAAAATTATTTCAATACTTTTAAGAACTATGAACATTTGAAAAGGTTGTTTTTAACAAATAGTGGAAAAATTAGTAAACACTATGTTAAGGTATTCTTTAAATTAAGAAAAGATTTTAGCGAATGATTGTATATTAAAATTTTTATTGGAATTTAAATTTAGTATAGGAAGAAATTAAAACTTAGAAAAAAAGGATCTTTTAAAAATTTAAATGTTATTTAAAATGATAAATTAAATTTAAAAAGAAAACTAAAGAGTTAAAACTCACATGAAAAACATTAATGTTTTTAAGCATTTAATTTTTAAAAAAAAATATATTCTGCCTTCCGAAATTTTTTTTTGTTGTTTTTTCTTTTCTCTGTGTTTTGGGAAGAAACATTAATTGAAAACAGGATCATAGTCAAATGCTCACACAAAGGAAACCAAATCTAGTTCTTGTTTAAAAAATATGCTAGCTTAATTAGATGAAAATCTAGAACATAAGTTTTATACACTAACATGCATCTAGGTATGCATTAAATTTCAATACTGTCATGTGTAGCATTTGATAGTCATAATTCTATATAATTCGTCATAACTGCAGTTGTAATAATTCTATTGTAAATAATTATGTCAACTGTTGCTATATACAGATATAACCGTTTCATAGAAATGATAATTGTTATGTAAACAAAATGATGGTATTTCCACTTCCTAATAAATAAATTGTCGTAATTTGTGTATAAAAATTTGCACTAAAGAGAATTTTAAAAAAAATCATTCGTGGTATTTTTTGACTTTTTATAAGCATTTTTGAGAGTGCTATTAATTAATACGATATTTTCATTTCAGTAATAAACCGGAAGATATACGTTGACAAATGTACAGTAATCCCATTCACCGTTCATCATTAATGTATCCAGTTATACCTATAGTATAAAGAACGTTAAAATATTATGCTTGTCTTGGTCGAAAAATAAAACTTCATAACTTAATAGTATTTATCTGTTTCAAATACACATTTCAAGGAGTTGTATTTTTTTCATTTGTTTTTCTAGTGAAAACCAAAAGCTACATTCAAATATATGCACAGTATAAATACTTCATTAAAAATAAACAAACCAAACTTTTTGATTTATATAATAGCTCAAAAATATTATGGATTCCTTGAAAACAAAATAATTATTTGTAACTTAAAAATTACGTATCTTAAACCTAGCAATACTCTAGAAATACACATTATCATTACCCCTTTATGTGGGAACCCATTATCACAAGCGTTTCAATTTCACTGAAAAATTTAATAACAAAGCTACATTACGTGCATTTAATTATACAATAACAATGGGTCTTAAATTCGATAATATTTTTGTTATTTTTTACTAACGAGTTTTAACTAGAAAAAATTGATAATTTTTCCACCTAAAAGTTCCTTAAAACAAAAGTAACTAATTCCAATCCTGCTACAAATAAACAAACACAACTTATGACTTATATTGCGAGAAAAAAAAATTATGGTATAAATATATTTTTATGTATTCGTTAGTTTTATATGAATTTATAATTTTCTGAAAATGTTTAAGACATGGTAAACGAGAGCATACAGACCTTGTACGGCCATCCATGGATAAAATGTGTTGCTCTGAGTTTGACCAATGGTCGGAGAACTTTGACAGCACTGCTGCCATGACTCATTTGCTCTGGGGGTCACGGAATTTTCCGATGCAAATGACCTCATTTGCTCATTGGCAACTCTGGCCGCCATGGCGGGCCAGTTCGTGACCATGTCTTTCACAAATCCATTAGTTTCTTTGGCCAAACACTCAGCTTTAAATGTGGGTTCGCCGCTTGTATATAGCTTGCAAGCACCGTTTGGTCCACCATTTGCATCTGCATAAGGGGTTGATTCGTGTGCATTTCTAGGTGTCGGACCCTGGCCGTACGGCGGTACGAGCAAACTCTGCGGAAAACGGTACGACTGCGGTTCGGCAGGAGTGGCGGCAGATCCGTTATAGAATCCACCCTGCTCAAAATACGTATTCATCATCAGTTTTAAAGCGATATTTCAATAATAAAGCAGACGATCATTCACAATACGAAGGAAACTTATCACCCCAGAGGTTGATGCTCAGTCACAGCACGAGAAGAAATCAAGGGGGGATATTATTTTGGTTACGTCAAGGGGTCGGTGATATTTTTTCTCACCCTAGAGTTGGATTAAATTTGCCCACGGCCAGGCGCGGGGTTGGCGAGATAGAGCTGGTTGGGCTTAAACCCCGGAAGGTCGATTTTCAACCAATCAGAGCGCTCCGAACTCTTTCTCCTGTATTGTTGTATTCTGCCGCCATTCAAGAAGACATGAAACCACGCACGTCTGTGGTGCCTGCTTACGCGAGATGCTGTTTCTCTCTCTCGTCTTTTATCTTTTTCTTTTTTTATCATTTTTTTTAAATACGTGGGATAATGTAGGTGGGGAGAGAAAAAAATAAAAAGAGCTCATGCCTATTGTTCGACGCATCAGTCTCAATATAGAAGATTTTTTTTTTCTTTCGTTTTGTATTGGTTGTACTTTTATCATTTTTTTTCCGCTTTGAATTTTTCTTGGCGCAAACAATATTAAGGGACTGAGTCAAAATTGATATTGCACATGAACGATCTATAAAACAGAATTTAGTTGCAATAATAACTTTACTCAGACATATATTGCGGATTTGCGATCGATGCTAAGAGTTTTATAAATTATTGAGAAAAATCGTAAATTTGCTTTAATTAAAATGCATATCAAATGATCGAGGATTCAAATGATAATGTGAAGAATTAGTTAAGTTTTAATTAGATGCTCATATGTAAACCAGTCGAATGTTTTTTTTTCAATTAATTTACTGGTTTTATTAAAAAATTAGATATTTATATAAGCGTGACTTGTTTTTAACAAAATTCAACCATCCGACTTCTATATAAATTTAAAAAAAAATGGAATTTAATATATTATCAAATATTATGAAGTATTATCAAACGCATAATATTAATAAAACAAGCTGCAACAAAATGGTTTGCATGTTAAATTTTTTTTGTTGAAAAAAATTACTTTCAATTAAAAATGTCTACATGCATGTAGAACTAACCGTCAAGCAATGTATATAGTTAAAACTGTGTAAATTTTCATTGGAATAAAACGGATATATCTTTAATAAATAAATATTAAGATTTTTTTAATATTGCCAGCAATAATGTAACTCATTTTACTGCCAAATAATATACCATACTAATACTGCTAAAAAGATAAATTATAAAATATTACTAACTTGAAATCCTGAATTATCGTCCGAATTTTAGGGTGCAATTTGTTATGAGCAGCAGTGGATTGAAATACGAATTGATTTTGCAGGTGTGTATTGATATGTAAATTTTGATAAGAATACATTAAATAATAGATTTATTCATGAAACTAAAAAGTAATTTATAAGTTCATTTATGAGATTGAATATTGAATTTAAATATACGTGACTAATTTTTTACTTCAATTAATCCTTACTAAGAATTAATTAAGCTGCTTATAATTTTAAATTTTTAAATAAGTTTTACTTGTTGTAAAAAATGTTCAACAAAATATTTAAAAAAATATGCAAAGAATAAAATCTAAGTCTCAAAGGTTTTTTTTTTAAAGTTATATTTGAAAAATACAGCTTTTCAAGTTACACTGAAAAATGCATGTAAAAGCTATTTCACTTAAATATCACCTAAAAATTTAAAAATTCTACTTCATCTTTTTATCAAATTAAAAAAATAAAAAAGAATTTTCTTCAAAAACTTTAACAGTTTTTGATAGTAATTTTTATGAGATATAAATTTTAAAATTCTCTTGAATTTAGAACAGAATTTAAAATAAATTTCCTAATTTTTTCACAGAAAAATAAAATACACATTCTTTTTTTAAGTAATGAAGAAAATTAAAATAATTTTGTACCATCGGTTTTAAAAAAATAAGTGTTCTTAATCATACTACGTAAGTGTGATTTCAATATTTAGTTTTTAAATAGTTAACGTTTGAAAATTCCTCAATAAATGTTAAATTATTCGTTTTGGATGTGATTTATAATTATATAATTGAAAGCATATTTCGCTTTGTTTAATAAATAAGGGAACACCTATTTGCTAGTTCATAAAATAAACAAGCACAGTCAGATTATTATCAGTATTTATCTATAATGAAGGGATAAATTTATTCATGTTTATCAGTATAAGTATTCACCAGCATATGATCAATATAAGTGGTAATAGATTAAAAANTAGGCAAGATTAAAAAAAAAAAAAAAAAAGCTGCGTGTAAATTTTTTTGAAATGGAAATTATAAATATAATTTCTCTAAAAAAACATTTTTTTTTTCTTTCGTATAAAATTATTTTTTCTAAATGGAAAATATAAATATAATTTCCCTAAAAAAAATCATTTTATTTTTTATTTTTCTCCAAAATTATTATAGTACAATAATTGTGAATTACATTAATCAATAATGAACTATTATAATTTCCAATATAGAAAGCGAGAATGCTTTTGTAGTTTCCTTTCTCTCTTATATAATAATGATTCCAAATTTCGTCATTGATTTGATCAAAGCAAGCAGTTACTTTATACAATAAAATTTATTTTACGCAGTTCCGCCTGCTTTAATCTAACATACAAACCTCAACAAAAACGATTTTTGCACCATAAACTCTCACCAATTCAAATGTTTGTCTTACAACGGCAGTATTTCAGAACCAATTCATTCCCATCGCTATCATTTTATTTTTGAATGGTGCATGCACCCCTTAAAAATGAACTAGGGGGGGCAAGGGACCACCGTCTATGGTTGTTCTCAGGACCTCTTGCTCTCATCCGGAACCTCTCCAACCAAAGGGGCCGCAGCTGTTACCTGGGGCAAGACCCCCTTTAAAGGCACCCATTCTTCTAACCGCAGCCCTATCAGCCAATTGGTTTTAACTCCATAGAATGATTTACACCCTTCGTAACAGCCTTTGCAGAGAAGAGGGGTGGCCCCACCAAAAAATCTTTAATTTTGCATGAGCTGGACGTAGCAGCTGAGGATGAAGGATTACCTGGGATGATATAATGGCTGAACATGACTAGGAGTTTTAAATCCCATGGGATTGAACAAATACCACAAAAATCCTGTAGGGGTATTGTGCCCTGAACATGCCTGGAGTAGCTTACCTGTATGGGAGATTTTTTAGAACCTATAACCACCTGATAAATTTAAGGATTTCATCGGATTTGATAAATTTGTACGTGGTTTGAGTCTCAATACCAGATCATGAATAAGCTTATCAGAATATTTTTAATCGTTTTAAAATTTTGTCTTATATATCAAGTCAAAGAAACATGTAATCTTCGTAGTTGCGCACAGCTAAATTCTTTTAGAAATAAGCATATGAAGCTAGGCTAATATACATTATTACATTCTATTTTTATTAAAAACAAATTAATCTATACATAATATTATTATTATCTACATCATTATTGTTATCTACTGTTACTAAAGGCAAATTAAAAACGTCTATATAGGTACTCTATAGATAATTTGCAGCTACAGTTTATATATTTTGCTATACACTGTAGCATTCCTTTAAGAAATTGTTATATGAAATAAGAGAAATATATTTCATTGCATTTTATATGGCTGAAAAAGAAAACATACAGGTTTCAATAACTCGTTATGCTATCTTCACATAAAATAGAAGAAAGATGTCTATGTAGGTAACCAGGATTTAAAATAATCTACATTTATAAAGTATCTAACAGAATTATGTGTTTTTCGAAAATAACTTTATCGAATAAAATGAGTGATATTTCATTACATTTTATCTCCTTAAAGATGAAACATTGATCATTATGTGAAATTGTTATGTTTCTTTTTTCTTCTCATAAAATAAATCCGAAACATTTATATGGATTATTTGCATAGTAATCTACATCTATAGTTTATCTATAGGACTATGTGAAGTTTAATCCTTACAGAAATTGAGGCAAAAATAAACATATATTATCTTTAAATTTTATTTTGATTAACTATGAAACATTCAGTTTGCGCGAATGTTGCTATGCTACGCTTTCTAAATATAAATCTAGGAAGCTCAAATATCGTTAGTTAGTCTACATAGTAAGCGACATTCATATATATCCACAGAGTACTGTTAGATTCTTTTCAGTACAAAATGCATAAAAAATCAAAGAAATATACTTATTCATAGTTTATGCAAATTTAATTATCTTTCAATGATATCATTATGCAATCTTTAATTTAAATAAATCCGTGTCATCTGTATATAAGTACTTTACAAAACTATTGATGGCATTTTAAATATAGTTAAACAATATCTGTACTCTTTTGTTTATTCAAGTATTTCCCTTGATCCTTCACTTTTGTTCTGTCACTGGCGAAAGCTAATACATCTTATTTTTAAATAATATGATTTTTTTAAAATCCGTTGTTCTTCATAAATAATTTCTGATAAGTAATAAATAAATAGTAAGTAATAAAATAATAAATAATTCTGAGCTCCCTTTGAGCGTCCTAAAAAGTTATTGAAAGTAAAATAATAATTTAAAAGGAAAAAGATACGAAAACCTGAAAATTTGTTGTAATGAAGACAACAGCTAATCAAGAGTAATTCAAATTAATTGTTCTCTAGGATTTTAATGTATATTTCTTGAATTAGCTTAAGTTTCATAATCTTAAATCATTTTTAAACATATTGTATTCATATTGGTTCACTATAGTTGCAAAATTCTCATAAAAATAAATAAATAAATAATTTTAATTTAGAAAACTTAAAATGATATCTGATAATTTTAATTTCCTGAAAGAAAATTTTAACCTATAATCATTAAATTTTTCTATGGTGGTTCGAAATCTCCAAAAGTAGTTGCCACATTTTGTCCTCAAAACAGTTCAAAAAAGTATCTATCAATTTCAATTCCGCTGGAAAACGTGAAAATATTAATTTCTATACTTATAACCAGTAAAATTGTAAACTCATTATGAAGAAGAAAAAAAAACTTAACACTTTAACCACCTTTTTGAAAATTTTACGTTAATTTTAAATCCATTGTGGAATTTAAAATATTTAATTTTATTTTGTGATAGAAATCTACTTTAAAAAGAAGCTATTTCTATCATTACTGTTTTCAGAATAAAGGAATTAAAATAAAAATAATAAATTTTTGTCTAAATCTTTAAAAATTTATACTCCTCTACGTAAAGCAGAAGTTAAGTTTTTAAATTCCTTTAAAAACATTTCAAATTAAATATTTTTGGAATAAAGTTAAAAAATGGAGCAATGTGATTTTCTATTCTCTTCATCTTAAATAAGTACATAAAATAAAAAAATAAGTAAAATGCATATCGTAATTCAAAGCAGTTGTTGAACTCAATAAATCAAGGTTTTTGTTCTTTTGTGACATTCAATTTGTTGTCCGAAAAAGAGAACAGTTTCCCCCCTTTCAACAGCTGAGTTTTATAACATTGGGGTTCTTTCTTTACTTTCCGCTCGACTGTAACCGCGTTGACAAAAAGAATGGCTGGTAACCACTTCGAAGCTTTTGAATGCATATGTCCAGTACAGGTATGTGGAATAAGGAAAAGCAAATAGTTCGAAAGTAAAATGATTTGAACATGGAAATCAGTCACGATTTTGTTACTTAAGGACCAACAATTATTTATCTCTTATTGCTTTCTGTTTCTGCAGCTTTTATTACAGTGTGGAAACTTTGTTTTTAAATGATAAATTCAAAACTAATGATAACACTAAGAGAAAAAATATATATTAAAACTAAGCAAAGAAGGAACAAGCCTTACTCCTACAAGAACCTTCTGAAAGTTAATACTTGCCGTAGAAAAAATATGTTGAAAATCCTCCTTTCTATGAAATTATAAAATGTGTATTGATTTAAATGATACAGAAGTAATGATTATGATGATACAAAAGAAATGGTTTTGATAATATAAAAAGAATAATATCGAGTCTATAGATTCATGATTAGGATTTTTATAACTTATTAAAAGAAACTGTATTGATGTTACTTGCCTTCAATGAAATTCTGTGTCAAATTTTAGTAAAAGATATTTTTTTACTGTAAAACATATTTTACTCGAAACATTTTAATGCAAAACAAAAAAATCTGATATATTGTAAGTTTTACGGTAATAATTACAGTAATATTCCTGAACCTCTGTAATTAAATAAAAATTACGGTATAATATTTTACGGTAAAAAGTGATTTTATGGATGAAGCTCCACGTAAAGTGCCGGTACTTTGAACCGTAACTTAATCCGGAATTTTTTTAAGTGTGGAAACTTTGTCCTAAGAACGGTACCTAACCATTTTTTAACAATATATTAAAATTAACTATTTTGAAAAAAATTCATATTGAAATTGAATACTTAGTATTTGGAAGAATGTTAAGATAATTTAGTACTATTCAGAATAAATTAACGCAACGAAGGAAATATTATAGCAAGGACATTAGGTTTCAAACAAAATGTTCTTTTAAATAGTTTTTTGAACAAACTGTAGAAAAAATAAAATGTTGTTATAATCTTGAATATAGTTTTAAAAAAATTTCTAACGATTTTTAAGGCAAAAATTTAAAATCTGGGATCATTCATGTCTTAAGTAAGTTTTTGACAGTTTTTGATCTCCCTTGTTAGAAAAATAAGCGAATCACAAACCTCCTTTTATGCTTACGTAAGAAACACTCCCCCTTGCTTTTTGCTTTTACTTTTACTGTAGCAATCTAATTTTTGGATTAAACACAAATAAAAGATGCAAGTTTGCATGAAACAAATTTATATTTTGATACATTTTATAAAATTTTGAGTACAATATTCTTTTAAATTTTTTTTCGGTTATTCTTCTTTTGTCATAACTCCTGACATCGGAAATTCTATGAAGTAATTTCCACCCACCCTCCATTTCTTTTCTTGAGTTTAATTTTAAATTTAAATTTTCCAAACAAAAATGTTTTTTTTTCCTTAAAGAAAATTAAAATAGGGGGATATTAATGTCGTAAGTAAGCATCTAACATACTCCCATTGTCAGCCAAGATAAGAAATTCCGCACATGTGACTATGCAATATTCGAACTGAAGCGCTTTATAGTGAATTGAACTTATAGCCCAATAAATAATAAATTTTCGTTTTAACCTAAAAGTATCTCGGTTCATTGCATTAAGACTAGACTGATTAGACTTATTAGGCTGATTAGATAACTCTGGAAACTTCTTCAATTAGCCCGACGTATTGCAAAATGACTGAGTTGATTTTCAAAGAGCCAAATTTTTCTGATAGGCCTTACATCCAAGAAGATGAGCTGGGTTCGAATCCCAGCGATATCTGGTCGATACGACAACCCGCCCTGCACCGATCACATTGCTGACGTAAAATATCCTCAGTGGTTGACGGTTGATGGATTAGAGTTCCCTTGTCGTCTGACTAATTGTAGGAGGTTTTCGTGTTTTTCCTCTTTATGCAACGTAAATGCTGGTAAGTTCCAGCAAAACGTCTTTCACAAAAGGCAAAATTGCTCCTAATACTTGATCCATGATTCCTTTTGTCTTCTGAATTAGGTTCAAATTACAAGGCTGCGGAGTTGAACATTGGTAGTCTTAAACTCAAAATCGGGTCGGCTGTTCAACGACGGTTATAAAATATGAAATAAAATAAGCCTCGCAATATTCCTAAATTCAAAAAAAAAAAATTGCATATAACTTTCTTCCATTCATTTATCAACGCACACAATGTGAGGGAAACAAGGAAAATTTTTTGAAGTAATAAACGTTGTAAAGATAATGAAGCACTATTTTGTATCATTATAAGCGTCTTATTTGGGAACCATCTCTCAGCTAAATTCTCATAAGCATGGATAAATGTTTGCGTCAATTCCCTTTAGTACTCTAAAAGGGTAAAGTAATGGGAAAAAATATTTTAGAATATTTATTTAAGACTCAACCATTTAATATTTTTAATAAAATATTGCTTTTTATACAGATAAATTCACCAGTAAAGGATCAATTTAGAATTGAATTGGCAACATAATAAATTCTAGAGCTATTGTAGAAATTTTTTTAACCATTTCTTTAGCTTTTTTACAAAACCGAATAAAAAAAGGCGAACGTCATTAACAAAAAAAGAACATCTGTCATACTCTTTCTTTCAAAAGAATGTTATTTCAAATAGGAGATGTATTCTCGCGGTAGGCGGTCCGGTATACCTCACTCATTGGAACCGGATTCAGTCCGGGCGTCTACGGAATCGGTCACAGTTCACTTCGACAAATAATGAGTTCTAAGAAGAAAGAGGAAAAAGAAAAGAAAAAAAGTACTTAAAAAATGAACGAAAGAAAAGTATACGAAAAAACTTTTAACAGGATTAGAAAATTCAACTGTGGAAAATGCTTCACCACATAAATCTTCGAAAAAGCAAAGGTATAAGTTACGAGTTGGCTGAGACCCCTTTTTTGCCCATCGGCATTACAAAGACAGGGTGGAAGACAGAGCACCCCTCTTTCCAAAACTGGTGTTTTCGTCCAATTTATGTGATTTTTACCGGCAGAAAAGCGTGTTCTCAACTAGAAACTGCACCATTAGGGGCGACGCACCAATTAAGAAAATGTGATTTTAGATACATCGAGCTGTTGAAAGATTAAATGGTCATCCAGTTATAAGGCCTGTTTATTGAATTTCCGTAAAATTATAACTATCGGAAATCTTTTTAGTAGAAAATCTTGAACAAAAAAATTGTTAGACGCATGATCATTCGATTTATGTGATTTTATCAGCAAAAAGGCGTGTGCTAAGCTAGAAACTGTTCTGTTAAAGGCGACGCACCAATTAAGGAAAAGTGTGAAAATAGTTTATCATCAAATTACAAGGCATGTTAATTAAATTTCATTGAAATAAAAACTATGGAAATCATTGAGACAGAAAAAAAAACTTTTTAATAGTGAGTTTGATAACTCCTTCGCTTTCTTTAATTTACATTTATAGGAAGACATTTGTGAAACGATGCATGATTATTCGACGCTTCGACATTCAAACGAGATTGCTTCTGTCTTTGCTCATTAACTTACAAGTTATATAGTAATTTGATGCTTTCAGATTCAAAATCCCGATGTTTGAATCATTAATCGCATGAAAACAAATTATAAATATAAAAACGTATGAATATGAGTCATCACGATGCGTGATTCAGCATGACAATTCATCGTGCCATCTTACATATAGAGATACGTGTTATTGTTACGTGCTATTTTCTTTTTTGTGTGTGTGTGTGTACGGAAACCCGAAAAAAAAAGCACCTTGTTAGTAATTATATGAATATAGCAAATGATTCAATTCATGCGCCCAACCGAGTTGGAAACCCAGTCGATACGAATTCCGCATCCAGCTTGCACCGACCACAGTGCTGACGTGAAATATCCTCAGTGGTAGACGGATCATGGGTTAGAGTCCCTTTGCTGTCAGGCTAACCGTGGGAAGTTCTCGTGGTCTTCCTCTCCATGTAACGCAAATGCGGGTTAGCTCCATCAGAAAGTCCTCCACGAAGGCAAATTTTTCCCAATACTCGATCCAGGAGTTCCCTTGTCTTCTGGATTGGGTTCAAAATTACAAGGCTACGGAGTAGAACATTAGTAGTCATAAACTCATAAAATTGGGTCGGCTGTTCAACGACGGTTATAAAACGATTCAATTCTGTTTCATAGAACCACAATTTAAAAATTAAATACTTATTCGAATGTTAATTTTAAGTTTACAAATACAAATAATACTTTTTTAACAAGTGTATTTTTTCAAATTGTACTAAATTAAATATATTCATTATTATTTCTCAACTTATCAGATGATTACCCCCTGAGAGATTGTCAATTAATAGAAACGCTATTTATAACACTACTATAATGCAGGGTGTTCCTTAAAGACCGCTATCAATCTGTATTTTTAGAATCCTTATCAAAAATGAAAACAAAAATTTATATACGTGATAAATAACTAGCAAATTAAAACAGAGTCGAAATCTGTCAAATTACGGAAAAGGACGGCGAATGTAATAAAAAATTAAAGCATGTTTAATTGGAGGTTGAAACCTGGAGTTGTTTTTAATATTCATCTTTTAACTCTTAGTGATTTCCTAATCTGTCGTGTTGGTCATTCACCTCTTGTACTGTGATGTGTCATATTTCAATTTTACACGCATAAAAATTAATTTACGACCACCACTGTGTATACTTTATTTTCATTTTTGACATGAATTCGAAGCAGACATATTAAGTGTGGTCTTTACGATGCACCCTGTATAATAATTAATAACATTTACAATTACAAATACACAAAATATTAAAAGGTTTTTCCAACAACTCCAAATTAAACTTTATTTATTATTTAATTAATAATTTTTTAGAAAAAACATCTCATTACGTTTGAAAAATTAATTAATTACATTGAATTCGGGCTCAAATGCTCGAATTAAATCGAACCTTAATTTATATAATAGTTAATATGGTACTTTTTTGCCGGAGATTTTTTTCCAGTGTTTTATTTATTTATTTTTTCTTTTTGTCTCCCAAGCGTTTTCAGATATCTTTCGTGAGTCGGGCATTTGAAATTTTATTTCTGTTATGCATTTACAGTCGCTTGCAGATTTCGGTCTTTCTGTCTTAAATATTCCATTTTTAATACTAGATTACAGTTATTGATAAATTACAGTACACAATGTACATGCGTGTTTTAATAAATGCGTGCCATTATTATTTGTGCATCAAAATTTTAGTGGGCGTATACAGCTTTTTTTCATTTTAAAAGTTTTATTCACCATTCTTCATTGCATATTGATAAATGAGTAATGAAACAAGTTAAAAAAGCATGTTTTCATTAACAAGCGTAATTGTGCAGCATAAATATGGGTATTGTGTAAAAGTTTCAGATGACGGCCTTGTTTACAATAACGCATTCTAATGTTAGTTAATATTCCATTTTATTTGTGTCTTTCTTTTTCTTTTATTGGAAGCTACATATGTATTAATATACTAAAACACAAATTGTAAACGTAACCATTGATAAATACCCTATTTTAAAAGTGTAGAGTGATAAATGAGTAACCTTTGATGTTATAACTGATCATATGTCAAATGAGTGCCATTTAATATTATTAATATCTTTTGTGATAAATGAGTGTCTTTTGTACTAAAATTGTCATATGTGTATGAGAATATAATATTAAAATGCATATTGATAGATAAATAATGACTTCGCAACTATGCTGTTAAATAAAAGTCACAACAAAATATTGTTTTTAAAATGTGTATATTTAGATCTCGGTAACTAAATAGTTTTAATAAAACCTGGTGATATCATATTATGATACAAAGATTTTGTATCCTTTCTTCAAGTATATGCTCTGATAATAAAACTGTTTGAAAAAAATACGCTTGTTTGTATTAATATTTATTGTTTGCATTGACGTAAATAACTACACATATATTATTTTTATTTCATTTCTTAAAGATTTTTTTTAATGAAGAAGAAGATGAAATCCTTATATAAAGAAAAACTCTTTTAAGCATACTTTTTCAGCACATTTGAAAAATTGATCAGGGACATTAAGATTTCTAGAAAATACGAGGTAAAACGGAAAATTAAAATAAATAAAAAATAAATTACCACCTGTTTCCGATCTTGAATTTCAGTGGAGGGTAAATCAAGGCAAAACAAATAGTAAGGCACAAAAATTAAGATCAACTAATCAAGATCAAGGTCCTTAATCAAGAACAACTTAGCGTATTCAAATAATTTCATTCGAATTGACGATTCGTTTATTGAATCAAGTTATAATGGAGCATTTAACATAGGTACTAAATAAACAGAATAAAATCACTGATTTAAAAAGTCAAATTGAATTAACTTACTTCATTCGAATCAATAGATTCTATTCTAAGTAACTTGTTCTAATTCATGTACTAAATAAAATTTAATGTCATGTAAAAATCATGTAAAGATTTGAATTAAAGTCAAAATTATTTACCGTATTTTATTCGGCTAAAATATATTAAACAGAAATTTAGATCAAATTAATTAAATTAAAATATACTGATTCAAAATAATATAATTAAGTTAGAAAAATTTGAATCAGCTAAAAAAATTTGATGTATTAATTTTATTTAGCTCCATCAGATTTGGATTAGACGAATAACATCACTCAAATTGAATAGATTGATTTGAAAATGCAGATTCGGCGGGAATAAAAACTTAAATCAGCGTATTTCTTCAAATATTTGAATTATTTCTTCAATCATTGATTCTTGTGTATCCTTGTTTTAGACTGATTTCAATAAGTGCTTAATCGTTCATTTGAATGTTTTATTGGTTATTGTTAGAAATTACATCAGATATATTCGATACAGGTTTATTCAGTTTCTGCAGTATTCTGTTTATTTCGTAGTTCAATAAAGTAAGTACACTTATTTTTAATTCTAAAACAAACAATGAGTGAAATATGGCATTACTTTCAAAGCTTATCTTAATCATTTGACTCATATTGGCATATTAATCAAAAAACTCGTCCTAGGAGTATAAAATTTAATAATTAACTTATAAATTAAAAATTTGAAAAAAATTAAAGATTATAATATTTGCCTATCCTTTTGTAATGTATAAAAATAGATTATGTTCTAATAAATCTAATTATGACTTAATGAAATACCAGTGTTTTAATTAATACTTTTCAATAAGACATGCGCAGAAGATCTCATTTTTTCCAAGTTAGTTACCATTTGTAATTAAATGTAATAAAAAATCGGAAAGATAAATAAACAAATGTGTAACGTTAAAACAATATATCTTATTTAATTTATTTTCATATTGTATTGAAAAATTAAAATGTTTTCTGTGATTTAGCATATATTTAAATTTGTTCTAATTGCATCTGGGATCACAAAAACTTAGATTCTAAGTATCTTTTTTGCTATCTATTACTTTATTTTATTCATTTTTGAATATTAAGTGTTCAGTGAGTTCCAGTGAAGCATTACTCAATGATAGTAGTAACATAAATCAAGGATAGTAGATAGTATAAATAAAATTAAAAAAAATGAATGACATTATTTTTAAGGGATTTTAGCAGATACGCATCAAACTATAAAATATCATTTTCGACGCATTGCACAATATCTGAATACTGTTTACAAATTACAATTTTAGTATTATTCGTAAACTGTTTTTAGTTTTTCTCATCCTATTTTATTTTTTTATAAAGTGAGTATGTAAGATTTTAAATATCAGGTATATAAATATTCGATTTTTATAAATGATTCTTAAACGCTATAAATAGATATTAAAAAAAAAATAGAAAATAAGAAATAAAATAAAAATAGAAAATAAGAAATAAAATTAAAATAATTGCAAACTTTTTAATTGCAATATTTAATTAAATAATTGCAGAGAATTGCATTTTTGGAAAATAACTACATTTTGTAAACAGAATTGCAATTTATAAGGGTGGTCAGAAAAAATAACTTTGCTATCAAAGTTATGGTGGAAAATAATAATAAATAAAAATTTAAATATATATATAAATAAATAAAATAAATTTTTAAATTTATAATACATCTCCGTAGACAACGACAGAAGTTGTCATTTCTTCTCCACAATAAAGATTATTAAATTTTTTAAAACTGAATAGAATTCAAATTATTTCTTCCACTCTTTAATGAGAGTAAATCACAATAGATTTATACAATTATAAGATAAATTAAACTTAACTAATGTTTCTATCTTGTAAGTAACATTGATTTTTAAATATTTGAATAGTACCTATTTGACTTTACTTTATTTCCTCTAAAATAATTTGAATAAATCCTGTGCGTTTTTGAACAGCCATAAAACTTACAACTCTGTTTCACGGTTTATCTCAATGGTTACTATTGTTTCATGGTTCAAATAAATTTTGTTTTATGGTTTATCCATGGGACAAAATGTCATCCACCTAAAATATCCACATAGAAATATCATTCACATAGAATAGTACCCCTATATAATGGTATAGTAAATAAATTTAAAAAAAGAAAACGAAATTATAATGAAGGGAATTATTACGACAAAATTATTATGCCAAAATAAATACGACATTGGTTAAAAGATGAATCGATCTGTCATCAAAATGATCATTCGTTACTCATCAGTTAGATGAACTTTCTACAAGCAATGCAATGAAATCAGTGTAAGTTGACCAGTTTGACCACTAGTGGGGCAGCAATTTAATAATCAACTAAGAAAAGTAGTCAACTTATAAAGTAGAAATTTAATTCATTTTTTCAAGTTTGGTACTTGATTATTAAGACTAATTTGGACAGGTGAAGAACATACAGAGATGATCAACTTATCAGATTTCATTTTTTTAAACGCATCTCGTGTTGGTTAGGTTGGATTTTTTATTTGGTAATTTGAAGAAATGCTTTGGTAATAAGAAGAAGGCTTAACAAATCTGAGAGCAGTTATTTTCGTTTTTTAATCCAATTTTATTATTTTCATATTTCAGCCATTTTTGTTATTTTTTATGTTTAATTAGTTTTATAATTTTTAATATTATTATTATTATTACTATTGTAGTATAGTTTTAATTATTATGACTTCTGCTACAAGGTGGCATTATCTATATATCTCTGAAAGAAAAATATAATAGGCGAATGAAGTAATTTAATGTATATTAAAGAAAAAAAACTTACATAGCTTGCATTAACATGTTAATTAATAGAATCAACGCAAAAAAACAAAACAATTAAATCAGTTTTTTTAATATTAACTTTGTTTTATACTACAAAGCCTATAGTTTTTTCTTTTCTTTACACATTTCTAATTTTTAATGATACACTCCATGTATTCAATAAACTTAAAACAATAGCTGAATACTTTTTGATGAATTTAGGTAACTATCAAAAACTAGTTTGTGAGAACTTGGAAAACAGGACTTGGAATTCTAAACTTGGAAACTTGGATTTCTGAAAACACGTTTTAAAACTGCGACAAATGATATAGCGTTTGTTTACAACCAAGACAGCTAGAACTAGAATTTTACACCGAAATAAATTTAAACCATGACAGTTATATCAGTTTTCGTGCGACAAACCTCCTACTTAAACATGTTTCGAAGAGATATAATTTCCGTGTTTAACACGTTCTTTAAATAAAAATTTTTCCTTTCGTAATGAGTTCGAAAACTGGCTAATTGTGAAACTGTTTTCCATTGTGATTTTTTTCAACTGAGTCAACTATTTCGACATAGAGGGGAAACGAAAAGTCACGTTTTCGTGCTTCGAGTTCAAAAGAAGAATAAAGTCACGCTTTTCAAAGATAATGAATTAAAAGTATTTATCTTTTAAATACAAACTTCTTTATGCTTTCAAATCATGAACACAAATAACAATTTTAAAAAAAAATCAATTATAACGGAACTGGGAAGATAATTTTTAATTAACCATTGTCTGCAGATAATTACTGAGTTCTTGAAAATTATTTATTTAAATCTTTTTTTTTAAGCATAACTGTGTTAAACATTACGTATAATTAGTTTGATGTCATTAAAAAAAGTGAACATTTTTTACATGATTCATTACATTATGTTTCTTTAAAAACCCTAATTGATTTAGACAAACGATTTTGCATATTTCCAATATTTCACAATTATTATGCATGAACGCATATTATACTTGTTGTTATGCATGTAAATATATCTTATCTAACTTAACATTAATCATATACTAATGTTATCCTTTCTTTTATCACACATATGCTTATGTTATAGTTAATATTATGGATATTCCCAGCAATTAATTGCCGTTATTTAAGTCTCAGTTTTCTTCGCATATTAAAAAAATTATTTTAAAATTCATAATCAAATATTTTAAAAACCAACATAACTAATTAAATATTTTAAAAGCCAATTTAAAATACAATAAGCTTTGAAATCCAAACAAAAATAACAATAAAAAATTTAATTCATTTCTCCTAATAGAACGTATTTAAAATAAAATAAAATCGTTTGCAAACAAAATTAAAACGTTTGCAGACAAATTTAAATTGTTTGAAAATAAAAATAAATTTTTAAATCAATTTAAATCATTTGCAAATCGAATAAAATCATTTGCTAATCAAATTAAATCATTTTCAAATCAACAGTTTTAAAATAGAATTGAATAGTTTGCAATTTAAAATTGAATAATAAATATTTAAAGTTCATTCGTAAAAGTCAAAATAGATTAGTATAAGATTTAGTTTCATTTTAAATTTTTTTGTTTTCATATGCAAATGGTTTGAGTTTAAAAAAATAAAATCATTATCACATTTTTTACTCTTTAATAAACTACACAAAACATATTTGTCTTTTGTAGCAGAAGGGACAATTCACACTTGTTTACTTATTCACATTTGTTTACTTATTTCATTTACGTTTAACTTTATAAATAAAAGCTTTTAAAGCAACTTTAACTTTTTAAAGATTAATTTGCATTCTTTGAAAATTATTTTAAACTATTTAGGAATGAAATTATACTTTTTATATTTAAATTTGTATTATTAAGTTTAATCTTCCGTTTTCAAAATTTTTAATTTGTTTATCAAAATGTTTTAATAATCGATTTAAAATGTCTATAACGGGAGTTTAAACTATTTAAAAATAAAAGTTTTAGAGTTTTGCTTTAATTTTCAAAATCTTTAATGTCATATAGAACAGGCGAGAGGTAATTTTATAAAAATAAATAAATAATAAAAATGCAAGTCAGGGAAAAAAATTGTTTTGCAAAATGCTTAAATTAATAAAAGGAACAGAAAAAAAGTGTTTGACTATTTTTTCTTGCATTCCTAAATTACGAAATGAAATGAGTAAAAACTAATAAAAAAACGCGAAGCTTTAATGAAGTTTTAATAACCATAATGATTATAATTTCAATCACTTATGTTTTATGATTTATGGATGCAAGGGAAGAAAAAGTAATAATACTTCGTTAGTAACACTATCTGAAGGAAAACTTAGAAAATTGCATGATTTTAATTTTTCTGTATTATCACTGATACTACGTTATATACATTGACTTTGTTCAGAGACGTTGATCTGTATCTCAAATTACGGTATTGAATTGCAAATTTTGTTTAATAGTCAAATTACTTTTTTGTTATAATATCCAGTATTATAAAAAATATTTCGAATAACTATTAACATTTTTTATGATTTTTATTAATTCCGAACTATAATAACATAATTTCAACTTTCAAGGTAAAAACAATCTTTTTCCTTACCCCATTTAAAAATAAAAACACGCCGTATGAATTATTGACAAACTTATTTGTGATACCAGTTAAATTTAGAACGAGAACGTTATAGATATCTGTGATTATAAAAATACCTGTGATAAAATCAATACCCAGTATTTCGGAACAGCTACTTAAACTACTTGCCTTGAAAGTGTATCGCTCGAATTTAGAAGCCAATCAAATTTTATGCCTAAAAATTGGGATAATCGATTTCTTTTTAGCTTCAACATTTAAAGTTATTCATTTTTATAAAAGTAACTTTCTTTAACAAAATATTTGCTGTCAAAACATTAAGTGAACTTGTGAAAAGTATTTGATGCTTCATTCATTCCCAGTGTTTCAAAATAAAAAATTTAAATTTATGTTTGATTCGAAAAAAAATGGTATTTCGTAGGTAAATGTTTTTGTTCGCAAAGATATATTCAAAAAAATATTTTTACCAAAGCTCAAAGAATCACTAAGGAGACTATTTTATTTCTTAACTAATCATCGCGAAGATCTTATTATTTTTTTCCTAAGTGGCGCCATCTAGAATACGATTTTAAAAAATAAATTTTTACTTTTGCCCTCCTTCCTTACGTGGCGCCATCTAAACATATGATTTGAAAACTACTTCTAAATGATGCGATTTCTTTATAATAAGAAATCAGAGAATCAATGCCTCTTCCATTATTTAAGATTATTACCATACAGTTAAAAATGAATATTAATATATTTAGCTTTACTTAAAAGTTTCGAAAAGCACATTTCATAAGAAGTCCAGTTTCTATCCTAACAAATGTAGGCCTTTTCGTGCACTTTATATAGAAAAAAATTTATTTTCATCGTAAAATTAATGCTTAAAATTATTGAAACTCTCCAGAAATCTCAGAATTTTTTGTATTTACTTAAAAATTTAAATAAATTTTAAAAAAATTTTACAAAAAATATTTTTAGATCAAATTATATTTTTAAAGTTAGTTTTACTAGAATGTTAAGACAACTGATTAGCGTAATAGTACTGGTGCTTAATATTCTAATTTATTGGTTTCAATTCTAGTGGATAATGAATGAAGTTACAAAGCAGAACACTGTAACTAAAACTACACAAATAAATTTTAAGTTTTAAATTATTGATTTTATAAATATTTGCTTAAATCAATCATAATTTGAAACTTAGAAAATCAATAAATGAAGCAAATAAGGGATTAGCCGAACAGCACTGCTATTTTATTCTCAATGACATGTTTTGAATTGCTTTACAAGTAAAAAAATTCTATAAATAAATTAAATAAATAAAAATAAATAAGTAAAAATAAACTAATAAATAAATAATTCGATAAAAATTAATAAATAAAAGAAATTTTACTTAAAAAAAGTCTTGCGAATAAAGAGAAAAATGAATAAAGGAATACACTGTATTTATCACCAGAGAATCAATGCCTCAATGTATTTATCATCAGAGAATCAATGAGAATCCATCCCATCACCAAAATTTATCACCAAATATGGATACATATCAATTTTATATTCATTTTTTAAAAAAATAATTGATCAAATTTTTTTGAAACTATAAAAAAGAACTATAGCTTTTATAAAGAAATACTGTAATGAGAGGACTTAGCTCTTGCTTAAGAGGGAACTTAAAAAAATGTATTGCAACGTTACAGCTGCTTTAATCGTTTCGTATTTTATGACCAAAAAACTATTCACGTTATGCTATTACTTGGAAACGAATAGAAGTTCGCAGAAATGCTCCAATACCGAGGTACTATAAAACATGTAGTAAATGACACAGAAATGTGGAAAAAATTACGCATATTTAACTTTAACAAATTAACTTTCAATAAATATCCTTAGTTTCGCCAGTTTTTAAAATTATAAGTTGTTAATTATTGTAGTTATATAATAATTGAATTTCTTAAAATAATATCCATCACTTTTACGGGGATAATGGTAATCGCAGTAAGACTTCGATTATTCGAATCTGTTTTATCCTAATTAATTCTGAATCGTTATTCATTTATTAATTATTTTTTTAACACACTCACTTAGTTTTTAACCCCTATTTGTTTTGTTTTAAAAGAACTTAAGTGATTAAATAAAATATTTGGAGACCTGTTGTTATTTTCTGAATGCTATAAGCCCAAATGGTGGGTTTCGTTTACCCTCTATGCCTCATAAAAATGTTTTAAACGTCTTAATTCAAAGTATATGGTTTTTTTTCAACAGAATTCATTTTTTTTTTCAGATGCTCTCCTTCACTAAAATAGTATAGAGGATTTTTCTTTTATTTATTTAAAGGGAAATAAATTTCCAATTTGAATTCCAATTTTTCCCTGAGTCTAGGCACTGTCCTGAATTTGGTAAATATTTGTTATTTATCGAAGATTTTACATAAATAAAAAGAAGTTTTCAATCCTTTATCTTTAAGAAAAAAGTTCTTTCTTTTTCTTCTTTTCATTTAAAAAAAAAATATTGATTTTATAAATCGTTTTGCAAACAAAAAAATAAATAAAAAAGTGAAAAATAAATCCTCGATAAGTTATTAAAGCTTAGATTTTTGAAAAAGAAATGATCCCTAAACCATTTAAAATTTAACTACTTAAGAAAATATAATAATAAAATTCCATAATAATTCATAAGTCGTTAAACTAAACTACTTCTTTAAGGAAAAAAAATTTAAAAATTTAAAAAAAAAGTCCAGAGAATAAGTTTTTCTCTCAGCTTTCTTTTTTGATGTGAAAAATAAATGCTCTCCATAGCTCTTCATGCTCTGCAATGCAATTCATGCTCCCATATCTTACATAAATGCCATATAATATCATATTATAAATGTATCTCATATCATATCATAAATGCTCTTACATTTATCTCTTTAATATAAAAAATCTTATAATTCATAAAAACTTTAGTTGTTATGTCAGGTGTGGAAAATAATATTTTGATCCCATTCCAAGTATTATATAAATTTTGTTTTTTGATTGCATGACTTTTTTTTTAATCAAAAACTTTTAATATCTGAGTATAACTGTGTGTTTGTTAAAAGTTAAGTGCGCTAAAAGAATTACGACTCAAGTTTCGTCTGGGCATCTTATTCTTACAGAGCTGGATTTGAGTATGGAGCCAGCACTTAAAAATGGTCTCCCGGAAAATGAACTATTTTTCAGTCAGTTAGCTTTTACAGATTTCGACAAAATTTATTAGAAATTTTAAGCATTTCTTAATAAACTAAATATTTAATGTTTTATTTCTAAAAACATTCCTTTTAATTCCTATTTTTAAAAAGTCTCATTTATTTTTTAAAACTATTTTTAAAAACTTCTAAATCTTTCGCTCTTTTCTTCCTAGTAAATAATTTAATGTTATATTATTGAAATTTTTATTGCAACAAATTACAAAATTTCTGCTATGTATTTTATACATAACAAAATTATTTATAAAAACATGGCAGAAAAATGTCTGATTTTTTTTCATTGAAATATTTTTTTCTTCTATTTTTTGAGGAACCGCCTGAACTTAAAAATCTATCGGAAGGTCCCTAAAACTAACTCTAATATTATATTTGCAAAAAGCTGAGATATTCTTCACTAAAATATTTTGTTCGTAAGATAAAAGAATGAAACAAAA
This sequence comes from Parasteatoda tepidariorum, assembly GCF_043381705.1. Lineage (NCBI taxonomy): Eukaryota > Metazoa > Arthropoda > Arachnida > Araneae > Theridiidae > Parasteatoda > Parasteatoda tepidariorum. Next base: position 15,204,097 of record NC_092211.1, read on the forward strand.
TCAATTTTTCAAACCTAGTTACTTATATAAGTACCAAAAATGTTACTTTAATTGTATATACAATGGCATACATTGGATTTCAGCACGTTTAAGGTAAATATGATTGATTAATGGCTGGTCAATCGTCGCATTTCGATAGCACAGGTAACCAAATTCCTTCGTTGTTAATTTTCTTACTAAAAAAACATTAAAGAAAAGAAAAACGCTTTATTTTAGGAACTTCACTTATTTGAATGCAATTTGTAAGTTTTTGCAAATTTAAAATTTTTCATAGTATTTTATTTATTGTGCTTTTAATTTGAGTATTAAACGAGTTTTGCATTTTTTATTTTTTTATTTTTTCAGATAAATCTTAAGATGAAGTGTGCACAGGTCAGAAGTTTTAGTAGATCCTCATTCTGTAGAGATGGCGCTACGTATACCAAGATCAGCAAAAGATTTTTTCTTTATTAAAATTATTTATGCATGTTTTTCTATGATTTTCTGATGTTGCATTTGATCAAAAGATTCGAAATGTTTACCTACTTCTAAAAATTTAATCTCATTATTCTGTTAAATTTTGAAAAAATTCAGATTAAAATTTTTTTTGTTTCTTATCAACACTACTTTATTAAACACTACTGTAAATTATTTTTACTTATTATTTTTTTTTAAAATTTCATTTTAAGATAACAAATATTTAAAAACTAATGTTCAATCATAAATTATACATTTATTTTTATTAATATTTTTTCTTGTGTAATAATTAAAATATAGTTTTGAAAAACTACAATAGATGGCGTTTTTTATGCATAATTATATAACTGAATTCAACTCATACAGTTCATGCTATAATGAGTTTACAAAAATGAAGTTCTTTAAAACATTTTGTAAAAATTAGAATTATTTTTTCTGATCGATTTTTTAACACTAAAAAAATAAATAAATTATGTGTTATAAAAAAATCACCAAAAAAATATCAAGATTATAGAATAAGTTCATTTTATTATTTAATTAGATGTATATTTATTTATTTATTATAACAAATTTCGAAATATTATTTGCTTAAATACTCTGAGTAAATTGCTTTTTACACTTTTAGTTTTATAATATAAATCAAAAAGAATAATTTTTAATTTAAACTACTTTTTTACTACGGATGATGCAATTGAGAGTGTATACAGAAATAATTTTAAAAGTATTATTTTTAACAATGAAAAATAATATTTTAGGTAAATCACTATTAGTCATATGTGATGAAGTTACTGTTGGATTGATGCTCAATGTGAGAGGAATGCTTTCTTAAAAAATGTAAGTACGAAAATTATTTTATTTAATTTTTCATTAATTTTGAAACTATTTAAGTTTGATTGTTGATATTGAATAATATTTTTTTTATAATTAAAAAAGATTAAATATTAAAATGATAGGAATATTTAAAAACTATTCATTTAGTAATTGTTTTTGCATCATTCATATGATTTTGTATCATTCATCCGATAATTATTCTTATATTTTTGTTGATAAATAAATAGTTGACAAAAAAGTTTTCAGCAACTAACTATAAAAGTAAATATTTAAAATGCTATTTTTTTAAAGTTTACTTTATGTATATTTTTGTGCTCTTTTATACTAATTTTAATTTCTATTTTAGTTAAATAAACAACTAATAAATAAATGTCTATACTAATNAAAAGTTTTCAGCAACTAACTATAAAAGTAAATATTTAAAATGCTATTTTTTTAAAGTTTACTTTATGTATATTTTTGTGCTCTTTTATACTAATTTTAATTTCTATTTTAGTTAAATAAACAACTAATAAATAAATAGCTAATAAATAAATAAATAAGTAAATAAATGTCAATACTAATTAAAAATAATTAGAAACTAATAAGTCTTTTAATGTAATACTAATTATGATTAAAACTAATTTTAATGTCAGTTCTTATATTAAAAACAAATATTAGTGTATAAACTAAAGTTGTATTTGCGATTTCGCTTGTTTTGAATCTTAATAAAACTACTAGAAATTCACTATCTTATTGACTTTTTTTTATTGAGTAACTAATGCAAGAAAAAGAATTCAAAAAAATTGATTGTTAGATACATTAGTGAGGATATGTGAAATATTTATAAAATAAATAAATAAATATAATATGCATAAAATTAATAACGCACAAAACAAGATAAATTCAGAAATAATTTTTATATCTTCAATGCTGCCATCTAGCGGCAAACGCTGAAGCAGCTTCTATTTGAAAAAATTTTATTGCATTTGAGAAATTTTTGCTTACGAAAACATCACCTTATGTTTTGAGTTTGAAACTAATTTATTTGCTAGTTGGTTATGAAATAGAATATTCAAAAATAAAGTTTTTGATGTAAGTTACTTCTTGCTTATGCTAAATCTTTAAAGATAAATGTTAAAAAAAAAAAAAAAAAAAAAAAAAAAAAAAANAAAAAAAAAAAAAAAAAAAAACAATTTCTTCTCTCTTGTATAAATAATAAGACAAAACTAGGTTCAAAGTTCTGAGTAAGTTACAACAAATAACAATTAAGTTATTTTTAAAAGGTATCGAGATATCCATATTTGTACAAATTAAGAAAAAGAACAAGTAAAAATTTTTGGAATTTTATTCTGATTTCTTTGTTTTCTTAATTTTATTTTATGAAAAAGGGACACTTTCTGAAGTTGGTAATTGTTATGTCGAATTTTTTTATAAATTGTTCAATATAATAGAATTACTTTTAAAATGTATTATTCAAAATACCAGTGCAGAGTAGAATTTTGCTAAATTTCAAACATCAGGATTTAATGTATAAAAATTAAAAATTCAGCATTTAATAAAATCAGCAACTAAATCTGAAATATTGATCTGAAAAACATCATATTCATGATATCTATAATCTAAAATAATAATTTCATGATAAAGCAAGAAGCTACATGATTTTGAATTGAAAGAAAGGCATATTATTTAGCTATTTTGTAAGATTCTTTGTTTGTTCTTGTAGATGGCAGCACTATGCTCAAAATTTTGTTCACCCTAAGTAGAAAGAAGGTGATACAATCTACACTCTGGCAAGGAGGCGTGTCTACTTAGATTGCAAAAAAATTGCTATAAAGTTACTTTTAAAACGTGTCTCGGTTTCCAATTTTGTTAACTGTAACTAATTATAATTTATCAAAAGTTACAAAATACATTTGCATTTTATAACTTATGAAAAAATTTCTATTATTTAAATATTATTAACAAATTTTAGCATTTATGCATTAATGAAGTAATTATAAATGTCTCTTTTTAAATTAAATTATAAAACTGTTAAAATGTAGTTCATATTGAAGTTGCGATAATTTGTTGTATCAATATAAATTAAGAAGAATGGAATCGTATATAATAAATGCAGAGTACATAAAATATGTGTGTATGTATTGCCTTATACAAATTTGTAATTCTGAACTAATTCGTCCCAAAGTTCGTGCATATACGTCCAAAGACGTAACGGACCTAACTGTCTACTTCAAAACTTTTTCCGATCTTCAATTTACGTGCTGTATTCGGAAGAAAGAATTTTCCATAAAATTTGATGTATACAGCTTGCAGCCAACGCTAGATCAATAAAAAGTCAATCAAAAATTAGTTTTATCACACGTTCTTACGAACTTTTTATCTTAGATATATGTTAGCTTTTCAAGAAAAAAAAATCAATATTATAATATCGCAACTTATGGGAGTGACATTACCGAATTCGAATTTCGAAAGGTACAGGAAATACACGTTTCTTAGTTTACCACGCGTTTTTTTACGCGTTTCTTGATACTCTTTTATAATGTGTTTCTTTAAAATTTAATTGGTGGAAACTCAACAAGTACTAATGAAATAAAACAGAAGAACTAATGAAGCAGAATTGGTTTAAGCCATGAGAAAATTATGGTAAATTTTGAATATCCAGTTTGATACAATATGTATAAACTATCTTTAGTGAGTTGAATTTTCTAGCTCAGATTATTATAAATCATGAAGTTGCTTTAGAATATACAACAAATAATAAAAAGATTGTTTATTTGGTGCCATGAATGTGTAGGGTGGTGATATTAGTGTATTTATTCGCTCTACTACCGCAGTATCTATCGATGCATCTTGGAATAATAGGTTCTTATTGTCGCAGTACTTAGAACGGTAATACCAGAAGTATTAATTTACCATATTTCGTGAAGCATTACTGTCGGCAATAATAGTTTGTTAAAAATTGTATTTAAATGCTAAATTAATTCTTCTTATTTAGCATACTTATTCGCATATATAAATTGTAAGAAATTGCCTTGTTGTTATTGAAACCGCTGATGCCTAAGGCTGTTTTTCGAAGTCTCCGTCGTTATAGGAAGGGATGCTTTTTTTGGGAATACTATGCTATTTTACAAATATATGCTGTGAGTTTGCAACTTTAGGAAAAATTTAGCCTATCAAAAGACAGATCTGCCTAGGCTTACTTTCAAAATTGCGCAATAAGTCAATATGGAGAAAAGCCATAGTTTTGTGAAAATGAAAAGCGTTTGTGGTCTAATTTTTTAATATTTAAAAACTTACTCCAATGTTAAAAACTGAGAACAAGGCAATGATTTTGATCTTGGCTGAAAAATGTCGCCAAATTGGCGATTTTTAAAAAAGTTTAATAACTTTTAGATTATTTAAGTTATTTTTCTGCTTTAAGGACCAGATTATTCTTCACAGCAAGATTATAGCGTAAAATTATAGTATTGCTTCAATTGCAGGGCACTTAAACAATGGCTTTTTTTATTTTCCATGGAGATATATCGTCGAAAAATAGCGTTAATTAATTTTGATAATTGGTACAAATTGAATTGAAAAAAAAAAAAGTTATGTGCTAAAAAGCTAAATTAAACGGAAAAAGGTGCTTTTTCGTCTAGATAAAACCATAAAAAAATAACCTTATTATTATAGACGCCAATGATGCTTAATTAATTTCAGTAATCGGTACTACTGCTATTACGTTGATTGATGTTTTTTAATAAGTACTAAAAGTACTACTATTTATATCAAGATACCTTTGTAGAAATACGTTTTTACGGCTTTCCGAAAGAGATATGTACAGAAGAAAATTGTTGAATATAATAATATTTAATTATCAGGAGTTGACCTCGAGTAACAGCATTATGCTAAATGATACTGAATGTAATTTATCCTTATTTTAAAGAGATGAACTTCTAAAAACATGTTTTTCTTTATCTGATAACATAAAGCCTCCGGGAAGAGCAACAAATAATAAAAATAGAGAAATTGGAATTGTTTTAGCTTAATTAATTGTGTCGATATATTCTTTCAGTTTTATGCATGACTTCGTAGTGTTGATTAGTACCCAGATAACAAGCAAACGTCGTATTTCCATTTTCATTTAGTTGGCATAGAAATAATGACTATTAATCAATTCTTAATTTTAGTACAAATATTAATATGCCAAGCTTGCTTCCTTAAAGATTGAATAACGCCATTAAAAAAAAAGTTTTTTTTTTTAGTTTCTTTTTAATTTTTACTGCAAACCTTTTTTTTAAATTTTTTTCCTCCTAGCTTTGTTGAGGCTTTTAAATGCAACATTTTGTTTGTGTTGAAAATCTAATGATCAGGCCAACCTTCACTTTTAAATTGTTAAAGAAAGTATATAAAAACCTGAGCAAATAAACTTTGTTTTAGCGATGATCATAATATCTAAAATAAACCTTGAGAAGGTGAATTTATCCTGAACTTGATAACGCTTTCTACTCTTGATTTGTGGATAATGATTCATCCTCGATTTCAAAAGGCTTTTCTAGCCTGGTTTTGTAAAGAATAATTAAATCTCGACATAAGAGAGTTGTTTATGCAAGCTTAATGCAATGCGCAAACTAGCATGGAGTAATACAACGTTGTTTCCAGCTTCCATGGCTTATTTGCTAATGATTTATAAAACATTTCTTGCTTTTTGTGTTAAAGGTTGTCGTTGTCATTAAAATCAACCTTACACTGCTATCTGTGTACTTATTCATTGATTAGTTTCTTTTTTCTTGACCCCGTAGGAGGAGCAAGTATTTAACTATACTCATTTAATAAATTGTTTTACACCGTGCAGATTATAGTCTTGAAAGTATGACACTGCAACCGGAATCTTAAGAAATGGTTTGGTTTAGAAATAGGATTTTGATTTCAAATCATCAAACAAAAGCCCTTCGAATGTAGCGTTGATACAATGTGTATAAATTTTATGAATTGCTTGATATTTTTTTGTTTTTTCCCCGAAAAAGCAACAATAAAAAAAATTTTGATTAGGAAAGTAATAACTATATTCTAAAAAATAATTGTTTCGTTTTAATAACGAAATCTCCAGTTCATTTAATTGAGCAGAATTTAATCGAAAAATACATTTGATAACGGGATAGTAATTATTTAAGCAAATATAAGGTTTATAGTTAAGTGCCTCTTTAGTAATATCTTCAATAGAATGAAAAAGTTTCATATAATTCAGAACAAGAATATTTTATTTTTTTGCTAAGTAAAAGCAATAACATATTCAAATGCAAAATTATAAGATAATTTTTGATCTGATTGCTTTTTATTCAATTGCTATTCACCTATTGTTTACGAGATATTTTACCAAGTTCTTTTTAAAATACCTTTTAAAGCGTTATGAGAGTGTGCTATACTTTGAGTTTCTATGTTTTCAAATAATTTGGAGTTTTATAGTTTTTAAACGTATACCTTTATTTCAGAGTATGGCTATTTACAACATTAAGTACAGTCCCAATTTTATCTAATTATATACTTTTAAAACAAAGAACAAAGTATATTTCGTATAGGTATTCATGATCTCGTCTGCTGATATTTTTTAAATTTGAACTAAAGTAAATTAAAAAAAAAAGAAAAACTAAATTTAGCAAGGAAAACTCACGAAATCGGAGTTTTTCATAGAACGGAATTAAAATAGCTGAGTTATAAAATTTAACCTAATTTGATTTGAGTTATAAAATTAATTTGAGTTGTAAAATTTAACTTAAAAATATAGTCTCAGACTTTCAACTAATATTACATTCCTAGCATATTTAGTTATATAATACATGTTTCTCAATGCATATAAATTGAGAAATTGTTTAATTTATTTTTAATTATAAATTTTTTAACTTAATGCAAAATTGATTCTAATAAATCTGAAAATACAACTTGAATTCTTCTTTCAACTGAACATTTCAGTTTGTTTGTTTGCTAACATAAAACGCTTGAAATTTATAATACAAAAAAATATTGAAATTGGAAATTACAAATATTGTAAATAGGTTCAAATTGCTCTAAAAAAATATTTAATTTAGTAATAAAATAATAGCTATTGTTTTCGTTTTGTGTTAGATAAGGATTCGACATTTTAAATTTGAATGTAACTTAATTTTTTTTCAACTTAATATTTCTCTTTGTTTGCTAACATAAAACGTTTATCAAAAACAGAAATTATGAATTAGTTCAAACTACTGAAGAAGCACAATTTTTATACTGATTGGTATTTTTTATAACAATTAAAAGGAAATTATAGCTTTTTTTTCTTTTTGTGATACATAAAGATTCGACATTTAAAACTTAAATTTAGCATAAATTTTTCTCGTTCAACTTAACATTTCTTTTCGTTTGCTTGTCTACTAACTTAAAATGCTTATCAAACACAAAAATTATGAACTAATTCAAACAATTGTCGAAACAATATTTTTACAGAAATTTAATAGCAATAATGGATATTTTCTTTTTATGATAAATAAGATTTCGACAGTTCATGCTTAGATATAGTTTCAATTTTTCTTTATTTTTGCTTCTTTGTTCGCTAACAAAGACGTTTATCAAAAACAAAAATTCTGAACTAGCTTAAACTAACGTAGGAACGCAATTTTCATACAAATTTAATAGCAGTAAGCTATTATTTCCTTCTTATAATAGTTAAGGATTCGAAATTTTAAACTTAAATGTATCGTAAATTTTTCTTTTAATTCGACACTTCTTTTTGTTTTTTTGTTTGCTCATCAAATACAAAAAAAAAATTATTAATTGCGATGGATACACAATTTATACAACTTTATTAGGCAATATTTCATTTTTATTTTACATAAAGATTTTACATTTTAAACTTTAATATAACTTTTATCTCAACTTAATCTTATCAACTTATCTCAATTTTTTATCTCAACTTAACATTTTTATTTATTTGTATGCTTGTCTGTTGCGTTTATTCTTCACTAAAATTAAAGACCGATTATAGATTATAGACAATTGTAGAAACGCAATCGATGCAGATCTAATGCCAATAAAAACAATAATTTTCTATTTGGGATATCAAAAGAATTCAATAATTTTAACTGCAATGTTACTTAAATTTTTTTTCCAACTAATAAGTTGTTTTTGATTATTTATTGGTTATCTGCTAACTTAAAACGCTTATCAGAGAATTGAGATAGACTATTGTATGAAAGTAATTTATAAAAATCTAATGGTATTAAAAATTTGCGATAAATGAGGATTCGACACATTAAACTTAAAATTAATACAAATTAATACCGATTTAGAAGCGTTATGTTAGGAAAAAATGGCGTAAAATTAATAAAAGTATAATTAATTGTCGAGCAACTAATTTATAATGTTTTATCAATTTGCAAAATTTATCTTTTAAATGCCCAAAATGAGTTCCATTAGCAGTTTTACATGGACATTTAAAATCTTATTTATGCAGCTTAACTGAAGTTACGCATGTATCAACATTGCCCAAAATTTTCAATCCCACAATAGTAAATTCTCTAAATGGGAAGCAAATAATTAAATATGAAACAAATCTCATCATCATAATTGGAATAATATCTTTGCATATACAATGCAAAGATACATTTACATGTACAATGTATCTGAGATCTTTTTATTAAATTATTGGTAAGATATGGTTTAGGATTAAACAAATGCAAATGATTGACTGAAATTTAATAAATTCTGATTGATAAGTTCTTCATTTTTCCTTTCCAAAAATGCTTGTGATTGAATTGAATCAGATTTATAAGAGTTAATAAGTATTTATTGGAATAAATATTAATAATCTGTTTCAGATACGAGAAAAAAGTTATTGAGTCATAAATATTAATAATACCATAATTAAAGTTATTTGTGTATATATTCAAATCACTTAATGATTAAAATTTTAAATTATATACTGTTTTACTATAAGTTAAAGAGCAGTTATTTCTAGTATAATCAATTTTTTATCCGCAATTTTTTATTTATCAATTTTTTATCCGTTAATCTCTATATTTTAGTAGCTTTGAAAGGAAATGTAGTATTTTTAGTAGGATTTAGTAATACAAAATATATGGTAATAGTAGTACAAAAGGGATTTATTCATGAAAAATTTTTATTTCGAAAACTATAATATTTTAAAAAGACACTTATAAATGTTTGAAATACCATTGTTTTAAAAGTATGCGAACACGTGAATCATAAATATATTAAAGGAAATGATATAAAGTCATTTATAAAATTACAGCATGAAGGATGATTTAGAAAATTATTGCTGGATACATGATATATGACAATCTCTTAAATTTTAACTTATTGACCGTTAACGCTATTCTTTATCCCACAAGAAGCCAACTTTAGTTCCGTCCAAACTTAAAAATTCTTGTTATGAAATTATCGATCATTTATTTTATACTTATAATCAATTTGTATCTATAAGCTGGATACTTAAAAGATTTGATACATTACTTTAATATGCAAACTAAATTACTTTACATAATAATTATTCACAAAATTGTTTATATTTTTGAAAAGGATTAAATTTAATAAAATCATAACCAATACGTTTTGCATTTCTCAAATCTTTCTGAAACAAAACAATGTCGGAAAAAAAATAGAGCGAAATTCCAAATAAATAGTAAAAAGTTATTGTATACTAAGACAATAATAGAAATAAACTAATCTTTGCTAATTTATTAGTAATAAATAACTAAATACTTGAAATAAATATTTTTATACATGTGTGACTTAATACAAGAATATCCAATGTCATTGTTGACGAAAGGTTAAGTAATAGCCTAACAGCTACATCTTCCATCAACAAGAACAATGAAATTTCAAGAGAGATAAAAAAGGTCATTCACTGAACTTATATTATATCGAAAGTACGGCAGAACTTTTTGATTAATGTTCAACATTCTTAATTGATTTCAATAATTGAAATTTTTTCGTTTCTCTTACATTAAAGTATAGATGAATTTTCTTAAAATAACCATCAAATAGATATAAATAAGGTTTCTCTCATACTTCTGAAATAAAATACTCTCAGAAATGAAAGATTTAAAACTCTACAAAAAGTAATACATTTTGAAAATAAATAAATATATGTAGAAATTAACAAGTAAATTTGGAAATTAATAAATAGATATACTAATTTGTATCTATAATGTACTATTTTTCACACTTTATCATGTAGTGGTAGTTGAAAGATTCACTAGTTGTTACGCATGCTCAATACAAATACTTTTTTGCTGTTGATTATGTTGCTACAAGTAATTTTTGACGTGTTAAAATAAATAAATATATAATTAAATTATTTAAAATGCAAAGATAATATAGATTTTGATTTAGTAAAATGTAATCTTTGCATCTATAATCATGAGTAATTTGCTTATATAAAACGATTGATTATTATATAAAACAAATAATTATTTTGATTTAGTAAAATGTAATCTTTACATCTATAATCATCAGTAATTTGCTTATATAAAACGATTGATTATTATATAAAACAAATAATTAGTTTATAAAAGTAAACTGCTAATTTTTCTTATTATTTTTCTCATTCATTAATAATTAACCTCAGCTTATAGTTATTTTTATAAAATCTACGAAGAGAAAGAGATATTCCTACATAATAACAAATTAATAGATGAAATGATGTCTTTTTAGATGGATAAGTGACTCTGATAAGATTAAATTATGATTCTAATTTCTAAAATAAAATATTTACATCTTTAATTCTCAATTAGTTATCTATCTCTCCGATAATAAGTTTATGTTTATTTCCTCTTATGTTCCATGTATTCTTTGTAAGTGGAATATGTTAGTTCATAAATACACGAGTAACGATAAAACGAAAGAATGATTAGCCGTGATGACAAGATGCATTGCTTTGATTTATCAGATAAGTTTAAAAGTATTTATATGTAATTTCAGTATTCTTTTTAAGTTTCTTCATATTAATAGAAAGTTCATACATGTACGTGATATCAAAAAGCACTAACTTTATTCTGTTACAATGTATAAGAGAATTATTTTTTTAAGCAAAAGCGCACTTATAAATGTGGAATAACACAGTAAAAAGTGTAATAGTTTAATAACTACGTTTTCTATCCAATCACTCAATAATATTTTCTCAAATTGTTGCAATAACATAGTAATTACGATTTTTTAACAAATTTGTGTTATGCTTTCTTTAAATAAGTTTAAGGGCACTGTCACATAAAATCACTGAAAAAAAATCACTGAAGAAGCTGCTATTCAAAAATACTCTGAATAAAAATAATATTTAATCATCTTCTATGAAAGAAGAAAAAGAACAAAATACGAAAGGGATATATGCAAACTAAAAAACATACTTGGTGCTTTAATAAAATTTTAATTTTGTAAATATTGACTTAATATAAATGTTTGTTTTCTTTAGAACAACTTATTTAAAATAAGTATGAAAATGATTTTTGTCAACGTTTTTAAAAACTATAATTTTAATAATTTCAGAAATGTTCACATGAGTTTAGTCAGCATCATACCGTCTGTGCCACTTATTGTTTTTGAATGAACTGTTGGACTAAGTGAGTTTTATTTAATCTATTTTTTATGAAATTTCAATTTTTAAATAGTTTAATTAGCTATTTGGAGCATCACATTACATGTATGATACAAGCTGTGCATTTTATAATATATAGTAGTATTTTTTTTCTCCGAGAAATAAAAAGATATAAAATATATGCAATGCAACGTGCGAATCAAATAAGCTTCTTTAATTTATTTGAAATTTTTTGAGCTAGTTGTTACTAAAATATGAAAAAAAATATTTCTTTAATCTGTCAACGGCTTTATAATATTGTTTTATATGTTTATATATGTAAGTAATTTTTAAATGATCATCAGAAGATATTAGAATTTGTTCTAGCTTTTAGTTGGAGTCAAGCTCTCTGGAAAAGTCGGAGCTAGATATATCACTTACAATTCTGATTGTAATCTGTAAGAAAACTCGACAATGCCTAATGCAATCGGCCATACCTAATGAAAATTATCATAAGTACCCTTTGCTTATCTTACATCATCTTATTACTATAACAAAACCGTATTATCTATTTATCTATGATTACAGTTCTTAATTATTTAAGGAATTCACCAATGTAATTGGAAATTAACGTTTCATTTCAAATAATTAATAAATATTAAACCATATTTCTCATACGATATCAATATGTGTTGCTTACATTCTAATACTAAAGTTTTTGTAAATTTTTTTTTATTTTGTTAAAACATTTTAACACATTAAAAGAACAACGCAAAAGCAAAATCTCAGTGCTTAGTAAAAGTTTGCAAAAAAATCCAAAAGTACTGAAATGGAAGTTTTCATCACTAAAAAATATTAAATTAAATCTTTCAAGTAAGACATTTTCCCTATATTCATTCCAAATATTATTATTTATCTTGATATATAAGTCATATCCCAATATACTTGGTTTTTTAAATTTGTTGTTAAATATTTCATAGCTAAACATTAACATGTTAATTTAATATTCAGGATTTAAATTTATTTATTTATTAATTTGGTATAATAATTTCATTTTTTTTTAGAAATGATTACGTTACCTGAAACAAGAAGCTCGAGAAAATAAGTTTAAGTAGTAGTTATAATTCATTGGTTTTAATAATTGGAAAGTAACCGTGAAAATATTCCTCTGGTAAGAACTAAGTCAAAAACTTACTGTTTACTAACTTAAAGAAAATTAAATACATTTGAAAATTTACTATATTCATAGTTTAAAAAGGAATCAATAGAGTTTTTAAAAGTAAAACAAAATATTGATTTAAATAAATTTCTCATTAAAGTTGTTTGTTATAGCAGTATATATCTTGTTATGGTAGAATATATCACCTTACATCAGATTATAATTGTAAAGATTCATAGTTGATTTTAATAGTATAATTGCCCAAAACTTTTTGAAAGGAAATAATAAAAATAATATCTATACATTATTTTGTTTCCATGAGAATAAAAATGCTAATGTGTAATATAATGAAACTTAGTTTATAATTGGTATTTTGTCTCAATTTCTTACCTCCATTAGGGTATCTTTAGAATTAAATTATCAAGGTTTAATTCGTTTTTTTTCAACAAATTTTAAATTTTGATAAATAATTTTGAATTATAAGAGTCAAAAGCTGTTCACAATTAGTTTATTTGATGGCGTTATTAGACGTCAGTCTAATAACGCCATCAAATAAATTAATTGATGGCGTTATTAGACGTCATGATTGATAATGATTTTTAGTGTTCTGAAAAGTTCCAAACCAAACAATGACTGAGGTGTAGTAGTTTATATAACATTATTTATTAAAAATATGATTTCGTATTTGTCTGTCTTAATAATTGTAAAAAGCAATATTAAACGCTTATAGTAAACGTTAAATATTATTAACATGATTTTAATTTTGTCTACATCGGAAAAATACCTATACCCTATTTATAAATATTGATTGACAAAAAAATTTAAAAAAATATATTAACACGATACTTAGCTTTATCCATAGAAGAGAACAAATACTTCAACTTGCCATTTACTTATATCCACAGCGAAAGAAAAGAATTTACATGACTTGTGAAACAAGGAGAAAAAAATCATCAATATGATGTTTAATTCTTATTCGCAATTTATTACGCTATTATTAACAACATTTAAAACAAAAATAACAAAGTTGTAGATATAATAATTAATATAATTAATAATAAAAAGTTACTTACATTAATATCCTTATTTAATCTCATTAATATAATATTTAATAAACATGATGTCTACTTATTATTGGTTAATTTTATGAGATATTATCATAACTATTAATACTACCCTCAGTACAAAACAAAACCTTTAACATAATATTTAATAGTAATCTTGCCAAAAAAAGTCATTAATATTATATTTAGTGCTAATCATTGAGAAGCGAAGTCATCAACATGATGCTTAGTCATTAATGTCAGTTTTAAATGCTAATAACACGATGTTTAATATTATTTACAGCAGATAACAAAAACTTTAACATAGTAATTAATAATATCTATTGTAAAAAAGTCATTAACATAGTAAAATTTAAAAGTGCTGAACAGTTTTACATGAGATTTTGTTGATTAATGTTAAACTTCCTTTTCATCGTATTATAATTATCTATTTTTTTAATATTAAAACTTAGTTTATTGGTTTCATTGATTGGTGACAAAATTATTTAATTTTAAACAATTGTTTCAAAGTTTGAGATTCAAAATCAAAATATTCATTGCGAAACAAAGACATCAATATGGTGTATAATAATCAGTGGCTATTTTCAATATTATTAACTCGATTTTGAGGTTTTTCATAGCGAAAAAGCATGATATTAAATAATTTACATAGCAAAAAAAAAAAAAAAAGATATCTCAACATTGTGTTTAATACTATCCTTTAAAAAAAATAAGCTATTGACATGGTGATAATTATTCTTCATAAAGAAAAATATCTAAATTGAATTCCCTTTTTATGAAGCCAATATAATGTGAAAAGAGGATTTTTTTTCCACTATCAAAATATAAAATTAAATTGCATTTTTCTAAAAGTATATATATATTTTTAATTAAAATATACCTTACCTTGAGTATTGTATTGCGAAGTATAGTAGTTTTCCAGCCACAGTCTTTCATAGAATTTTTTAACATTTTCTGCCCACCACAACCCTCCGTTAGGGTATGGGTTAACATACATATGTTGCATATCCCCTTCAAAAAAACTCTCCATTCTGATACAAAGGAAAGATTTCACTTCTACAGTTTTCCTTCATTGGTCAAAGGTTAAGATAAGCAGGCCCAATCAGCACTTAAACAGTACCTCAAGCCCCTTAAAATGGCCCTTCTACAATTTACAAAGTTCCTTAGGAATTCCCTGTTAAGACCCTCCCACCTTTGCAAAAAGGTACCTTCTTGAATGCTAAGCAGGTCGTAAAAGTCACTTCTTGGCAATGTCTTGGGGAAAATTAATGGCGATATATGAGGTTTTTCAATGGATACTTGAATCCACTTTTAATGCAACTGCCAGGTGTTATTAATGGCAACATTTGTGGCCTGATTTAGAACATTCCATTACTCTTCAAGAGAAATATTGCTGACAGACTGGGAATTTGTTCCTTCCATGATGAGTTCTGGACCTAGAATAGAAATGATCCAATTAAGAACATGTTTGGATTGGGATTAACAATACCTCAAGTAGATAAAATAAGAACATTTGATAGCCAAACTTTCAAAAGATAATCTAATTTATTTGCTAAACCGTAGGCGATATTGACGAACACTGATTGCATTTAATGTAAATTGGAGTTCACCAGAAATGATATCATTATATCACAAGAATAAATTAGGTGAAATTAATAAAAGTAATTCAATGCTAATGTGATAAAGACACTAAGATAAATTGCATAGCTTTCAAGAGATTTTTGAACTTACATTGCAAGTCTTCAAATATGTCAGTTTGTTAAACAAAATGCAAATTAGGATATTTCTGGGCATATCTACTATCTTTTGGTTGTCAATGGATATGTTCTTTATGATTAGAATTATAATTAAGGCTTCAAGTTTCAAAAACAAACTCGAAGAACTTTATATTCAAAGCTCCTATTATTATTTTTATTTTAGTGTTTTGCAATAGTTTGCTTAATCTTTAAGCCAAAAAGTTTCCGATTCGGTTTAAAAACATCTTCCAGTTATTTTTTTAAAATTATTTGACCTCTTTTGACTTATTTAAAGATTTTGATGAAAAAAATGAATAATAAATATACATATTAAAACGAAGTAAAAAAAAATCAATTAAAAATTTATCACGTGTTTTATGGCTTATTATTGTTATTTATTTTTTTGGGGTGTCACAAAGAAATCAATACAACTCAGCGGCTAGATTAAAATTATTTTTTCTTTAATTTACCTAAAACATAGAGTTCAATATAAGAAAAAATATTTTCAATATAAGAAAAAATATTTTCAATATACGAAAAAATATTTTCAATATAAGAAAAAATATTTTCAGTACAAAAACTATCTCCAAACATCAAAATATTACATAAATTCCAATATCCGGATTAAATATATTTTCTTTGTTGTAGCTGTGCAATTTTTTAGAATCGATGAGGTTGGTTTTGATATAAACACTTTTGTTACTTAACAAACTCAAAAACTAAAAGAAAATGGAGAAGGGAACTTTGTAGGAAAAACTCAATTTTTTTTGTATTATAATTTCTACACTCGTTTATAATTATAACGAAGAAACTAAAGCCTTAATCAATTTTTTTTGAAAACACAGGTAAAAATTAAAAAATAAATTACTTGTTTATTTACATTGCAAACTCTCTTCAAAACATGCAACCACTTAAAGTCGTTAATTAAATGAATGGTGCAACATGTTTTGAAAGAAATTGAAAACATGTTTTCAAATTTTAGAAGTATATTTTAAATCTAATAATATTTCCAAAAAAATTGATATAAAGTAATAAGAAAGGGAATTTATATATTCAGCATGTGTTATATAAAGTTATTTTTCCGTAATTAAAACTTTAAGAAAAGATTTAATGTTTTGTAAATAGAAAATACTTAATGTTTTTACGCCTTTACAACTAAAACCAATTTTTTTTTAGAAATTAAGTTTCAAACTGATTAATTGATTCGTCGTTAAATTTGATTAAAAGAAGGTGCAAACATTAACGAGTTTTGCGTTCCGTCATCTCAACAGTTTCGAAAAAGTGGTTCAATGTTAAACCATTTTTTAGCACATTGAACTGTTTTTAGTTGCTGCAATCATTATATGGATTTTAAACTAAAATATGTTCAATTCATGTTGAGTTCCTGCAATCAAGTTTTATTAGTAAGACAAAATTGATAAAATTGCATTTTTTGATAAAATGCTTTCCAATATACTGGGTATCCACGCACCTGGAAAGTCATGAAAAATCATGGAAAGTCATGAATTTCAGTACAAAATTTATCTTGAACAAAATTTATCATGAACAAAATTTATCATGAAATGTCACGATTTTATACTAATTTTTTAAAAAAAATCATAATCATGGAAAGTCATGGATTTAGGTCAACAAAAAATCTAATTTTTAAAATGGAATCCCCTCTCCCAATTTCATCTTGTTCCAAATATCTGAATTCCTAACAAAATCACCACTCAGTCATGTTTTATTAGAATATAAAATGATTTTATCATGTTCTTTAAAAATTATGGTGTTCTTTCAAAACATGAAAAAAAACATCATTTCTAGAGAGAATTATCTTCTAAACTTCTGTGATTTAAGAATCTTTATTATAATTTTTTTTAAATTTTATTAATTTAAAATTCTAGTTGAAGCAAACCAGTCACAGACGTTTTTCTTAAAATTTTGTAATTTTTTCTTTTGCTTTTGTAATTTTTTCTGCTATTTTATTATTTCAACTCTTTCTTTACTCTGTTTTTTAAATTTAAAATCTGTAAATATGAAGATGCAGAGTATAACAGTTTTGGTTATACCTATTATTTCAATTAATGTTATTATAATGGTTTTTTAAATTTATTGTTGCATTTTTGTCGGAGAAAATAGTAACTTCGTTAAGTCATAAATTATTAGAATTAGTCATGGAAAATCATGAAAAATCATGAATTTGAAAATCTAAAATGTAGCAGATACCCTAAATTTTTGACACACACACAAAAAAAATTAATATCAATTTTTTTTTTAATAAATAACAATCATTAGTAAAAGTACTGTTAATAATTTAATTTCCGGAAGCTTTATTTAATACTTTCTACCTTATTTAATATTCATTATTTCCAAAAAAAGTATATTGAAAATATATTTTATGGTTTAGGAGAACAAAATTTTTATTTTTCCGAGCATTTCTATGAGCTTTTTCGGGTTTACTAAAGCGGTGGGAGCAGGTATCAATTTTAGACTTTCCTTATCAAATTTACATTTTGTGATTGAAGTAGAGAAATGTTACAAAATATGGTGATTTTTTAATTGTAATTTTTATTTTTTTATAGTAACCTAAAGAAACAAAAAAATATTTTATAAAATAGAGATAATGACCTGTATAGCACAATTAAGAAGTATTTGGAAAAGAAATAAAAGCATCGAACAACTGACAGCATAAAGTAACTAAAAATTAACTAAAAAGAAAAAGATTTGAAAAGTAACTAAAAAGAAGATTTAAAAAAATGTTTTGCCAGAAATCAAGATGTTTCAGTTTTGGCCTGACTCCAATATTCTTCTATTTATGGCTCTTCACTTTAAGGCAGGAATGAAACTGCTTTGTGGCTTTGAAATCAAAAAGTTGGAAATTGGCCAAAACACAACAAAGATATCGAACCACAGCAATTATTTTATGTTATCATTTTGATTAAATAATGTAGCATTTCTTAACGAGGTACATAAATTGGGTGCGTATTGCGATTGTCCTACACCTACTAACAAAGTTTAATTCGTAAAATAAGGAACATTAGTTGGCAGGAATATGATTAAGGGGAATATACTAAATGAATTTAACTGAAAATAGATAGGAATTTGAAGTTGAAACATACTTGCGGTTTCTCGGAATGTAATCGAAATACACTGTTGATCATCCATTTAGGTAAGAATTTTGTATCCTCAGAAGGTAATATTTCAAAGATTTTTGCATCGTAATTGAATGTAAGAAATGTAAAAATAAACTTTATGTAAGCAACTTTTTTTTCACTTTGGATATCATATTTATTTTACATAAAAAATTGAAGGGTTTAAATTGATAAAATATAGCTGCAAATAAGAAAGAGAAAGTTAGAAAAATGATTTTAATTTTAGAATGATTTTCAAAGAATTTTATTTACTAAAAATGCACATCTAGTATTTTTTTAAAAAGTCTTCTTATTTAAATTCTTGCGAAATTAATTCTTTTTTTTTACCATAAGACACTGTTTATAAGGATATTATTGCTATCTTATAAAACTAAAAAATTTAGCCTTTTATTTTATTGCTAATGGCGTTAGTAAAACGTAAATGATTAAAAATTGTAAAAGGCATAAAAAATAAATAAGTAAAGCTAAAAACAGAAGCGTCTAATGTGTCCCATTTCAAGGCAAAACACATTTATAATGTAACAAATTTATAAAAAAAAATGTTTCTTAACTATTTACGCAGGTCAAATTTAACTGAGAGAGATTTTGACCCGAACTTAGCACAGCGGAAAAAAATATTATTAAAACATTTTTGAAGTAATAAGAAAAAAAGCTTATACAAACCTTTATAATGAACTTGCTTTGATTTCGTATTTTAAACAAATTATAGAACAAAATTTTAAAGTAAGCTTGGAAATTTTTTTTAAAAAAATACAATATACAATTACAAGATTATTCAAGATTTATTTTAACAATTTTTCCTAAGATGCATTTTTTGACAAATATCATAGTAAAATTTAAAATATCTATTTAATACCATTAAGTGGTAAATTTTGCCAAACTTTATTGTAATCATGCGTCTAGGAGTCATATTCAATCCATCTTTAAGTTAACTGCAGATCATAAACAAGTTATTTTCTTATGACTTCGAATTATTAATTTTTGGTTTTTAATTACTATCAAAGCAAGCAATCACAAACTAATTAAATATTGAAATTATAATTTAGGTTGAAACAATTTATGTATAAGTGTAGATAAAAGAATTTTTCTTCGAATGTTCAGCTTTTCTGTTCAGTAGTTAAGTAATTTTGAGTTTATAAATGTTAAAAGTTTATTGCAATTAGCAATTCAAGACCTTTCCCAGCTAATTGGGAAAGTTTCCAGTGTTTTCATATAACCAAATATTCCTTAGGCTTATTACCATGAGCCAGCATGTTTTTAGGTCAAAAAAATATCATTTATTGCGCTATTAGCCTGATTTATTTCAAGCTGTTTAAATCCAAGCAATGGAAATAATTTAAGGTTAATTAGAAAGGTAACATTTATTGCTTAATTAAAGATGTCTCCAAACTCTCCTATACTTAAAGATCTGCCATAAAACAAAGCTTATTGTAATGAGCCAAACAAATTCAGACTAATTAATTAATGTCACAACATATTGAGGGGAAATTTAATAATTAGCAATATAAAGAAGTTCATATTTTAATTTTTGGAATGCATTTTTTCGAAGAACTAATACGTTACGTTATTTTGACCAGTTTTTATATTATTTATTAATTGTATCAGTTAACAAATAGTGAAATATTCGTATAAATTATATCAATATCTTTTTTCATAATTTCTATCGATACAAGATTTTTTTTGTTGTAATTTTTTTACTAAATGATGAGCATTGAAAAAAATAAAATAAAGTACCTCAGAGTTAGTTATAAGCAACTGAGTGTGAAATTTAAGAAGCGATATCATTCAAGTTATAAAAATGAAGGTCACTAACTTATATTATACCAACATATATTAAATAACTCATTATAACTTTATAACTAATAAACACTTCACTCGAAATAAACAAAAAAAAGTTATATAGGAGTTTTTTGCTCTTAGTTTTTAATTAATTATCGAATGTGATAAAAAAAATGTTTTTTGAAGTAAGTAAAATTCTGAGGAAAAAAGAAAAACGTTATGCCTTCGCTAGGAATTAAAACTTCCTAACATTTTATTTGTCACCATGCGATTACTTATTTTGCATTTAGTTTAAGCATCATGTTGGAGCTGCATTCAAACACTGTCTTCGTTTATCAGTAATTTAAAAATAGGAATAAATAACAGCATCTTAGTTATTCTCAAAATTTAGGATGGTAATTTTTTCAGAAAAATAGCAATGAAAAAAGATATTGCTTTTTACTTAACAATAAAATATTATTTCTATTGCCGAAAAGTGTTATGAGCAATTTTTAAATTTAATTCTTGTTGAAAAGTTTATTCAACTGAAATATTGGGACAAAAAAAATTGTGCAACTTAAAGCAATGCATTGAAATTTTTTTTCTTCATATCTTTCAATTACTTCTACAATTTCAAATCAAGTATGATAATTAAGTAAATATAAAATCTACGAAAGGAAAAATCAAGCTTTCCAGTTCTGCTATTTAGCATCTTGCTAATATTTCACATTCGCTACATGCATAAATAATGATATATGTTTTTCTAGTCATTCAAAATTTGAGTAAACTTTAATTAACAGTAATCTCATTAATTGACAGTAAAAACCATAAAAATATAAACTGTAAAGTTTTTAAACAAATTTACTAATTTCAAATGCAATATTATTCCATTAGCCAAAAAATTTCCCTTTAAAGAATCGAACTTATATAATATTGGTTGAAATTTAATTTCATTAAAATATTATAAAAAACTTCGGTGTTTAATAAATAAAATCAATGCCGACTTAAATTTGCTCATTCCAATTTTTTGTTCAAGTGCGCCCACGATTTTAAATCAAACTTTTGAGAGAAAGAAAACAGTTTTCTTAAGTAAATAAAATCTTGGAAAAAAGAAAAAGAACCTCTGTTCTAGAATAAGTAAAGTTTCCGGTTCCTTGATTTAGCCTCTTGCTGGTTATTTGCGTTTGTCACTTGTGTAATAATAAATCAACTTTCTAATGACAAAAAATAGAAAATTTGAATGTATTCAAACCGTATTTTCCCTTTCGATAGCAATTGATGTATATGTCAGATTCTTTGTAATGGAAAAAAGGAAGATTTTTTTTACATTTATGAAAAAACTTAACTTTAAAATTTACAGTGTAATGTCATTTCTTTAACCGAGAAAATATCTTTGGTAAGAATCAAACTTAAATAATTTTTCGTTAAAAGTTCATTCCAGTAAAAAATTGCAAAAAATAACAATAAATAGAAAAAAATCAAAAATTATTGAACAACTAAATAAAATAAATGTTGTTTGGGATTCGTTCTGTTGCCATTTTTTTTCAATCGCGCCCACAATTACAAATCAAGTATGATAAAAAATTATTTTCGCAAGTAAATAGAATGAAAAGAAGAGCTCCAAAAAAGGAAAACCAAGTTTTTTCACAGGAAATAAAACTTCCTGTTATTTCAGTTAGAATCTCGCAGATATTTTGCATTTGGTAAATGTATAATGATAAATGAGTTTTGTAATCAAAGAAAATAGAAAATTTGAGTGCATTCAAACACTGTCTTCGTTTTCCCTCAGAATCGATGGATGTTCGATTCTTTGTAGAGGAAAAACGAAGATTTTGTAAAGTTTCCGGGTTTGCCCAACCATGTTGCGATTCCACCATACCACATTATGCATCGCTCTACCTTATGCAACTGATCTACAGCTGATTCACAAAACAGCATTGTTGAAAGAAAATTTATTGCTTTCTCTGAATAAGGATTTCTGTTAAGTCTTAAAAAACAAAATTTTCAGTTTTGAAGCACCGTTGCTAAAAAATGTATTCGTTTCGAATGTTAACAGTCTTTATTTTGTTCTGCTGCAGTTTCTCAGACTTTGTGGCAGCTTGTGATAAAAAAAAAGACAAAAACACAGAATTTTTTCGTTTTTTAAAATATTTATCATTTCTCACGAATCTGAAAATGCATAAGTGCGAGCTTTGTTCGCAGGAAATGTTTTCAATCTGTGCTATAAGTAATTTATATTCAGTACACTGTAGTTGGTTCAGTATTTTTTTATGGAATACGAAAAGGAAATGAAATTGATAATTTTCTTGAGATTTTGTTCAAGATGATGATGATACTTTGTCTGAAAAATTTTAAAATATTAATAATACTTGCGTTCTTTAGTGTTCATTACGTATATTACGACTTTTAATCTCATATCTCTATTCTAATTCATATTCATCTTGAATTTTTTCAGTCTCAATTTCGTTCTGCTGTAGTTTCTCAGACTTTGTGGAAGCTTGCGGTAAAAAAAATCAAAAAATATGACAAAAACACAGAATTTTTTCATTTTTTAAATATTTATCATTTCTTAAGAATCTGAAAATGCATAAGTGCGAGCTTTGTTCGCAGAAAATGTTTTCTATGTGTGTTATAACTGATAAGTAATTTATGTTCTGTGCACCATAATGGGTTTAGTATTTCTTTTTTTTTTAATCTAATAAAACAAGGAAACGAAATTGATAATTTTCTTGAGATTTTATTTAAGATGCTGATGATACTTTGTCTCAAGAATTTTAAAATATTAGCAGCATTTACGCATTTTAATGTTAATTATGAATATTGCGGCATTTAATCTCTAATTCTAATTCTGCAGAGTTAATAAACTGACATTAGTTTGAAGGTGAATCATCCATTAATGAACAATTAAATAACATACAACTTAAAGTAGAAATGGAATTGATTGATTGCTTATCATTGATTTTTATCATTGATTTCTTATTTAAAATCATTGATTGCTTATCATTGATTTCTTATTTAAAATCATTGATTGCTTATCATTGATTTTTATCATTGATTTCTTATTTAAAATCATTGATTACTTATTAAAAATATTTATCATTGATTGCTTATTAAAAATATGACCAAAAAATGCATCAATAACATTTGTAAAAGTCTCTCACGATAGTTATGAAATTTAAAAATTTGTTAAGAACTTATTGGAGAGATGAAGAATTACTACGTACCTCAATATGAACTGCGAATATGATTTCATTTTGTATTTAGTTCAAATTACACTAATTTGAGAAATTGAATTGTTTAATCGGAATTAAAATTTGATATTTATTCAGATTAAATGAATTAAACAATTTAATTAATATTAATATTTAATAATTAACATTCAATATTTATTAAACTCTGTATCTCAATTACTACAAATCGTAATCAATAATAGTTCCATTCAAATTACATCAATTCCAAAAATTGACATTCGTTTAAATTCTGAATCAATGTTAATTTATACTTTTCCAATTGAATAACATATTACCTTTAACTGATGAGAATTTCATATTGCACATAGAAATTTACATTCCACACATATTTTGCATAAATTTAAAAAAAAAATAGATTGGACAAGCATTTTTTAGCCATTTTTAATAATATATTGTATAAAATATTGTATTTTCTTAATTTAAATTCACCTCAGTCTAAATAACATTTTTAAGTTAAGGAGATAGCATTTTAAATTAAATCCAAATTTACTTAGTAACTTACACAAATTACCTCAAATCAATAAACTAACATTTACCTGAATTTTCATGATTGCCAATTCTAATGTGCTTGTTCTAATAATCTTATGTGACTGCTAGTTCTAATAATTTTAGATGTCAATTTTAATTGTTCTTGAAAAACTATATTGGTTTAAAGTTAAGGAAAAAACTGAGATTTATAAAATTTTAACTATTATTTGTTTATTTATCGAAAGTAAATTATTAGGTTTGGTGCTTTGAAAAAATTCTTGAGTGAGATTAATTATTCTAAGCAGTGAGTTTTAAATTTCTTTGGAAAAGTTTTTCGCAAATTTCTCAACCACATTTAAGGTATCTTATGTATGAAGGTATCTTTGATACAAAACAAATAACAATTTGTGGTAAATAAAATGTGTTTCATTGTTAAACTATCTATTAGGTTGGTCACAAATAATTTTTACATTTAAATTGATTATGTCTCAAAATTAGATTGATGTCTTCTAGAAAAAATTTCTTTCATTTCCTTAAATGGTAAAATGATCATTTTTTTTCAATAAGGAACCATAACACACAGAATTGCAAAGTTGTATTTCCTTAACTGAATAGTTGCAGACAAAATAGCGACATAATGTGGAAATTATTAATTTAAAACTTTATTAAATCTTGTTTAAAACAAAAAAGTTTACAATATAACATTTTGAATTTTTTTAATATTTATATTTTGAGTAAAATAATAAATAAAATATGCTTTGATATTATTTAGACTGTGGGTCTATTTCATAAAAAGTTTTTTTCAAACCCGATAATAATGAGAATTTCTAGAACTTATTTTAACCCAATAATGAGATCATAAATATCTTGACAGAAATGGAAATTATCAATTGTTTAAACACGAATCTACTTAATTCAATAAAATTAAAATAATAACCATAATTCGGTAAATTCAATGTGTACATAAAAGCCCATAAATAGTTCCATTATATTTAACAAACAGATATCATCATTTATTCTATAAAGAAACTGATTTTAGGTGAGTATTTTTTTTTAAAAGAATAACAGAGTTTGTCATTTCAATTAAAATGTTTCATGGGTACGTATTTTATTGCGTGGTTTTTTGAGATAATTTAGTTATTATGTAATTTGGATAAGTTTATATGGAAGGTAACTTGCCAAAATTTAAAGAGATTCATTCAGCTGGTACTTTGAAAAATTGACGTGGAAATTAATTTGAATAAACTGACATGAAATCTAGTTTGAATAAATTTAAAATTAATTTATTTACAAGGTAAATTTAATGAATAGATTTGATAAGGTCTTATCAATTAGATCTATTAAACTTGATTTATTAGATCTTATAGATTCAATACATGATATTATGCATTGAAGGATCCAATTTAAAACAATATTCCACCTGGTACTGTTTTCTTAAAAAGATGACCTAAATTATTTTAATACTTTTATTAATTGGTATATTCTTCTTTTTTCAGATAAAACTCAAGGCGGACCTTCATCAGAAACATAACTTGTGGAAGAAACCATCAAGATTTGCAACTAATTTTATAAAGGAGTCTAATTTTACTTATTAAGTCTTACAGTTTACGAGTGAACTCCCTAATTTTTCCTATGTGATCTTATTTTAATGATTTAGAATTTGACAGTAAATTCCCTTTTTCTTACAGTAAATTCCCTTTAGTTAATTCCCTTTTTTAAAATTTGAATTAAATACACAATTTTGAGGAAAATAAATTTTAAAAGTTTTAAATGTTTTTGAATGCACTTATCAAATTTATTTAAATAGCTATGAAATTTTGCGGATTGAAAATAATGCTAAAAGTAATGTGTGCTTTATTTCAGAAATTTAACCGAAAATTAAAAAGATTTCTTAAAATAGCACTAAATTTTATATTACATTATTTTAAATTTTACTCATTTTCGGAGCATAATTGTTAAGCTAAGTTTTCGATTTTAAAAGTTACTAACTCCTGACTATAGTAAGTACTCCATGTAATAAATATTTTACATAGAAGTATGACTTTTAAGTTATTGCTCAAAAAAAAAAAAAAAAAAAAAAAAAAAAAAAANAGGATTTTAAGAATAAATTTAAAATTATGTTTTCAAACACCATCCTTTTTATTTTTAAATCTCTTTAAATATTCAATAATTTTCATTAAATTTATAAATTTAATTTCGGTATCTTTTCCTTTCTATTTCTCTTCCTTTTTTTAATTGTATTTAATTAGTAAATGAAGACTGTAGAAATGTAAATGGAGAAAACGAAAACCAGGAAAAAGTATAACAAGAAAAATCAGAAAACTGGTTTAAATGTTTAAAAAAAATTAGTAACTATACTATTTAATACGATTTCGTTTTGTGCAATGTTATAATAAAACTAAACAATGTGAAAAATTGGACAAACGTGGATATTCTATAGTTTGAGTTACGTAAACAAAAGCTGTTTTGAGTGTTAAAACACATAACACAAAATCTTTTTGTGTTTGGACACTGAGAAAGGTTCTAGTTTTAAAAACCAAAACTTTGGTATTCACTTTTGTCCAATTATTTGCGATTTATTCACATCGAGTTCACCCTTATTAATAACTCTAGTATTTCTTGCGTTGAGTTTGCGCTTTTTCCCTTGAATACTGAATCAATGCACAAAATCATCAAAAAAATTACTTCTCAATTAAAAACTATACAATAACTAATAAACTCATTTTGATTACTAAATGCTCAATAATGTTTTTAATTATAATGTTTGCTCTTCATATTTAAGTGTATTTTTTGTGATAATTAATTGATTTTTTTTCTCTTCTAGCAATAAATTAATAATAATTTTTTTTTAGCAAACTTCAGACTCTTTCAAGTGTCTTGGTTGTTGAAATACTAAGTAACAAGGCATGTAGCCTTCATGAGGACAGACAGATCATATGGAACTTTCAATTTATTGTTTTATTTTGTCTTTTATTGGTTATTTTTTGAGAAAACGCTGTTTTTTCAGTCAATATATTTTTTAACCATACTAGTTAGCAAGAAATACCTTCCTGTAAATACCATACTTTCTATAATCCTTACATGAACTTCATAATTTTCATACACGATTAAGTATAAACCAAAACACGTTCGAATGCATGCTTAAAGAATTAATTCTCAATATTTTTATGTGAATTAAACAACTCAGTTAAAAAAAATCATATTTTTTACGAATATTATGGAAGCTTAAAGAATAGTTATATATTCTGATTTCTATTCTTTAGTACAGTCAAACCCTTCTATAGTGAACCTTCAAGGGACCGAAATTTCAGTTAACTATAACCGGGAGTTAACTATACCGGTGGGACCATTAGCTAAAAATTTTAACTAATGGTTCCAAACTTCTTTTTATTATACATTATTCAAATAATTGACCAATTAAGCAAGATTGACCAATTGACCTATAATTGACCAATAAATGCAAGAATGACTGAAAAATAATACGTAGTACCAAAAAATGTGTTAACTTGCTTTTATTTTTTATTACTCTTCGTCTTGTGTACAGAAAAAAAAAATTAGTAATCTTTAGTTTATGCAGGGAAAAATTTGTCCATACATCTGCCTGGGTTGGCCTTAGTTTAGGGATGGAAAAGTGAGAATAGAAGAAAACTAAAAAAAAATGCTTATCGCTTCATTCCATTCTATAGATGGTTTTAAAAATCAATATAAGTATTTATTTTGAAGTAGACATTTCAAAATTATTTAAAAAATGAAGAAAAAAAATCAGTCGAAGACAGAAAAAAGTTCATATTATTCAACTTCTTCACGCTTTTAGTTCACTATATCCACAAAAGATAACATTATACGTGTATAGCAAGTCACGGAACCGAACATTTAGTTCACTATATCCGGGAGTTCACTATAATCCGTATTCACTATAGCGGTGTTTGGCTGTAATTATATCAGAAGATATTTCAATATAATGCTTGAGATACACTTTTTTGAATATCTTGGAATGTCTTGAATATTTTGGTAGACATTTCAAAATTATTTGAAAAATGAAGAAAAAAAATCAGTCGAAGACGGAAAAAAGTTCATATTATTCAACTTCCTCACGTTTTTAGTTCACTATATCCACAAAAGATAACATTATACGTGTATAGCAAGTCACGAAACCGAACATATAGTTCACTATATCCGGGAGTTCACTATAATCCGTGTTCACTATAGCGGGATTTGGCTGTAATTATATCAGAAGATATTTCAATATAATGTTTGAGATACACTTTTTTGAATATCTTGGAATGTGATTTTATGCATCACATGACTTAAATATTCAATAAACTATTCTTTCTGGATGAGAGATGGAAGTTTAAAAATAATTGATATCAAAATAATTTTAAGAGCATCCTAAATGCGAATTCGTTTTTATTTTAAACATATTTATCTTAATTTTCTTTGAAGTAGTGAAAAATAAACTGATGATTTTTGTCTCAAATTTGATCTTAGATCCCCTCATATATTTGGTCATTTTATCCATAAATAAATTATATAGTACCGCAAAAACTAATTATTTTTTCAATTTTTAGATTTTAAGTAAACTTTATTAAGTTTCTAAAAAAGTGGTTTATATGTCATAAAAATAAAGAGAAAAAAAATTAATTTTAAATTAGGATATTTTTTTAAATTTCTTAAAAGCTAATTAACAGAATATGATGCAGAAAATTTATAAAGACAAATTATACTAAAGACAATTTGCTTAAAAGTGTTTATACTGTTACCCAAATTACAAGAACAAAAATGTCATTAAATCCAAATAATAAGGATAATTTTTTAATGTTTTTAATTGTTTTGCATATTTTCTGGTAAATTTGATAATTTTTTCTTGTTTATGATTAGATAATACAAAAGTATAGTTTGTGATTAAAAAACACAAACATATACATTCAGTGTACTAATTTAAAAATATACAAAAAATTTTCTAGGACCTTTTGCAAGAAGAAATAATTATATTATTGTGAACTAATTGTTAAAAAGAAAACATAATACGAATTAATTCAGATATGTTATTCTTTTATCATTTTACTCAGCTATTTGGTGAAACAAATATCATTTGTATTATCACTTATTATTAATGTATTGCATTATATTTTTGTTTATTTCTTTATTTTAAAATATTTTGGGAACTTACACTTCGTGTATCAAAATTAAAAATAAATAAAAAAATACTAAAGTAGAAATATTACTTAGAAATATTTTAAACTGCATAGTAATAGTTGAAAATCTTATTCAGATTACACGAGTAAGGACATACAATTACATAATTTTTTCCTTTTAATTTAACCACATCATTCCAATGAATTTTAGTCTTCTTAAGAATTTCATTCCTTTACAGAACTTGTGATTCTAATTCTTATAAATCTAATTTAACTTGATAAACGTATTGTTTAATTTGATTTTATAAGTGTCATATGCATGATCCATGCGCAGATGCATCAATATTTAATTATTGCAGAATTGAATAAATAATCTAAAATTATTAACTGATCTTGTCAAATATGAACTGTACTGAAATTGCAATATTCGTATATAATATTAATTAATGAGCTTAAAATAAAATAATATTTATATGACAACTAAAGTAAAATTACTAGTAACCTTTAGTTAGGTTACTAGTAATTTTACTTTAGTTAGTTATTATACAAAATATTTTGGACAACTAGAGGTTAGCAAAAAGGAGCGAATCAAGGAAGAAAAGCTCTTGAAAAAAAATGCCGGAAAAGCTCCAGAATAGAGTGCATGATAAACCACAAAAAATAGAATCATTGAGTTTGAATGAGGAGAATTATTAAAAAAATTATGATCGATTAATGGTCATGATATGACTTTACGACGATAAACGCGTATGTTTTAAGTTTTTGATCTAAAGTAAGTAAGGAGGTAAGTGTGAAGAAATAATAAAAAGGATTTTTTAATCTATTGTTGCTTTTAGAAATACCAAGTATAATAAAAATGAAAACAATTTAAACCTAAATTTACAGTCTAACAGCACATTACATAATTTTAAAATTTTTAATTTTAAGTGATGTTAAGTTTAAGTAGTGATAAGTTTAATTGAGGTTAATTCTAATAAGTGTATTAATTTACATTTACCTAAACATCGAGTTCACCCTNACTTCTATTTCAATTTTTTTTGGTTTATTTTTAAATTTCTTTATTTTAAAATATTTTGCAACTTACACTTCGTGTATCAAAATTTAAAATAAATAAAAGAATACTAAAGTAGAAATATTACTTAGAAATATTTTAAACTGCATAGTAATAGTTGAAAATCTTATTCAGATTACACGAGTAAGGACATACAATTACATAATTTTTTCCTTTTAATTTAACCACATCATTCCAATGAATTTTAGTCTTCTTAAGAATTTCATTCCTTTACAGAACTTGTGATTCTAATTCTTATAAATCTAATTTAACTTGATAAACGTATTGTTTAATTTGATTTTATAAGTGTCATATGCATGATCCATGCGCAGATGCATCAATATTTAATTATTGCAGAATTGAATAAATAATCTAAAATTATTAACTGATCTTGTCAAATATGAACTGTACTGAAATTGCAATATTCGTATATAATATAAATTAATGAGGTTAAAATAAAATAATATTTATAGGATAGCTAAAGTAAAATGACTAATAACGTAACAAAGCTAATTATTATACGAAATATTTTGGACAACTAGAGGTTAGAAAAAAGGAGCGAATCAAGGAAGAAAAGCTCTTAAAAAAACGCCGGAAAAGCTCCAGAAAAGAGTGCATGATAAACCACAAGAAATAGAATCGTTGAGTTTGAATGAGAAGAATTATTAAAAAAATTGTGATCGATTAATGGTCATCATATGGCTTTACGATGATAAACACATATGCTTTAAATTTTTGATCTAAAGTAAGTAAAGAAGTAAGTGTCAAGAAGCAATGAAATTGATTTTTTAAACAATTGTTGATTTTAAAAGGAACAAGTATAATAAAAATGAAAACAATTAAAACCTAAATTTGCAGTCTAACAGCACATTACATAATCTTAACATTTTTAATTTTAAGTGATGTTAAGTTTAAGTGGTGTTTTTAATTGAGGTTAATTCTAATAAGTGTATTAATTTACATTTACCTAATAAACTTAATTCCAACTGAGCAAAAAACAAATTGCTCCAATAACAAGAGTATTTTATATTTATATATATAAGGGAAAAAATCTTTTTTTTTATAAATTTAGTTGAATTTGATTTTTATTTTATAAACTGTACTTTACAAATTAATATTAAGTGTCAGCTGAGAAGTAATGATAGCATTTCGGAAATCTCCATTTTAAAAAAATGCAATAAAAGACATATAATTCCAATTATTTTGAATATTTGTTATTAAAACGTGTTAAAACATTTGTTTCTAGTAAATTTTCCATTTTAAAAGCTTCAACTGAAATTATTTAAGAAGGCAGGGAAAAAGATTACAAAAAGTTCCATACTTTAAATTAGTCAAATAATAAATTAGTTATATAAAATTAGTCTAATAAATCTAATTTAGTAATGATATATTCTAAGAAATGATTTTTAAGTCCTTTCTTTTTAGCGCTTTTTCTCCGGGTGTTCGTTTTTTCTGGTGCTCTTTTTCACGCCTAGAATAATGAATAATGTTTGATAATCTTGATATAAAATAAACATAATTTTATCTTCATCTGTGAATTTATAAAATTTTTGATTAAATTATTCAGAATTAAAGATAGCGAAATTCTAAATGATAAAAATTTTAAGATACTTTAAAAACTATTTTAGAAATGTTTTAATTAACTAAATAAATCTTGCATTAGTTTTGACATGTTAAAGGCTTTAGTTTTTCTAAATAAATCTTAAGATTTAAACTTTTATTTTTCTTTTACAGCTGTTTCTCAACAAAGAAGTTTCTTTTGGCTTATTATTCAAAGGCATCAAATTCGCTTTAGAAACAGGGAATTTTCTGAAAGACATAAATGAATTTTCTTCACAAGTTTGGGTGATACTTTTTTTTTCTTTATTATTGGAATTATTACCTAAATGATACATTTTAGTAACTGTGTTATATTTTGTGATAATGACTTAAAAAAACATTTAATAATAATGTTTTGTAATATTGCTCTAGCATATTATTTAACTCGTACAGACAAGTATTAACAGTAAAATGTTCTTTTTTCATTTATTTTGTACTCAAATTACAAAATAATATATCATGCTACAGTATAATACAGCATATAAATACATTTAGATATATTTTGCTATGGTGTATGCTTATTTTAATCTTTGGGCTTCCTAATATGTTATAGAGATTATGCTAAATGTTATAGACATTATTTATTTCTGAAAAAAGTTTTAAATAGCAGAGAATATCAAGAGTTAAACTAATAATGCAACCTATTTATATTTTCAAATCCAACTGGAAAATATTTCTTAAAGTAGAAATATATTGAGTTTTGATAATAATTTATCTATTAATTAACATTCAATAGTTTAATAAATTCTATTATAAATTTACTTTTTTTCATGTAAAATTAAAGAGCTTTACACTTTTATAGAATTCGAAATTTTACATTCCTCTCTAAAATTTATGACACAAAACTTTTTCAAATAAAAAAAAACCATTTCAGTAATTTTTAAGTTTTTTTTAATGATTTTTAATTTGATTTCGTATCTACATAATGCTATTTTCATAAAAATGGGTACAACTTAATCTATATATAAATGTTACAAGATTCAACTATTTATGACTGCATTTAAATTTATGTTTGAATTTGTTTAAACATTCTATTATAATCTCATGAATATTCCATTTATTTATAACCTTATAATTTCATTGTTAATTATAATTACATAAGTACATCTTTTCAGCAAAATTTCAGCAATAATTGCTACGTTTTACATTAATATTATATTTTAGTAAATAATTTTGTAACGGTTACTTAATACCATACATAAAAGCTTTTTAAATTGAAAAACATTTCACAATGGGGTTTAATATTACCAAAAATAACGCATTATTAATAATGCAATATTTTTGCATATCGCTCATCCAATTAGGAATTGCATTCAAACTTATATTTTAATACTTGACGATTTTAAAATGAAGGATTGATTTAATAACCGCTACATCTTCAAATAACTGCTCTTAAAATGTGATGGTATAATGAGTTTCATGCATTTACATAAATTGAGGCACAAATAGAGGACATAAATTGTGAACAAGCAGAAATTCCACAAAAATGTTAGTTTTTTCTTTTCATTAGAAAATAAAATGTAAGATAAAAATCACAAATTATTCCGTCAAGAATCTGTCACAAAACTGAAATAAATATTAGAGTAACTTTATCAGTAAGGTTGAACGAAGTCTTAACTTATCTTATCCCTCCCTTTTTATTTTTAGAGGAATTCGTTTCTTTTTATGTATCTTATCAAAACATAATGTTTCTCAAAAATTTCTCCCTTAAAAAACAAAAGATTAAATGATTTGTTTCAGCAAATGAATTATTCAACATTGTTTTTAACATTTTACGTACTATAGATATCCTAAATATAATAAAGTTACCTTTGCAACTTGAATAATTTAGGTTACGACACTAATTGGGAACAGCATTTATCCTTATTTAATTTTTTTTCCTTGTATATGATCTGAAAAGATACTTACTTAATTTTTTATGTAATGTAATTTTTCAGATTTTTGAAGTATTATGTGATATTATCTAAATTAAATTGAGAAAACCCATTTAAAAAGCTAATTATAAAATTAAATAAGGTATTTCCAATATTTTCCATAAAATAACACTTTAAAATAATCTGCCTGATTTTATTATTATCTGTATGCTATTCACAATGTTTAATATCATCAGTTTTTTTATGCATTATTAAAAAGTAAGGTTGTTTTTCTTTTAATATTTAGCTGATAATGCATATATGAATTTGAGCTAATCATTCGTAAAGTGATAAGTTAATAAATTATGCTAGCATTGCATAAATTCTTTCCTTACATAAGTAGTTTACGATAGCAATTTCAAATAATTTGTGCGTTTTAGAGAATATATCATTAAAGGATGTCACCTCTTTTACACACTATTTCACAATACAAACTACATATTCGATTTATACGTCTTTCAAAATGGAGGTTTAATCGCAATATTTTTTCCTGCATATAATTATTTTTATTATTTGTATTAGGGCTTTTTAAAATTGTGTTAGCTATTTCGCTAAATTTCAAATAGCTAGTTCTCTAAGTTGTTATTTAAGCTTATTATAACACTTCATTAACTGTAAGTAATTTAATAAGTCTAATTTGCATACATGAATAATTGGGGTACTTTAAATTAATTTTCACTTGTATAAGATACTTATCAAAGTCTATTATTTTAAAAGCAAATATTCAACATTTTTAATAGGTATTTAACTTTCAATAAAAAATCTACATTTGATAAAGTTTGAATGTTTGCATTAATTTAACAGCTGAAAATAATAAGGAAAAATGAAAAACTAGTAACAATATCAAAGATAATGATTTTAAAGTTATATCTATATTGTGCATGCATTTATTACAATAAATTAATATTTCTATAAATTATTTAATCTATTATAAATTTAAAAACAATTAAATTAAAAAATAGAAAAAAAATATATGGAATATAGCTCAAATGATAAACACTAATTTTGTGATTTTTGTATTTTATTTTTTTTTAAAAAAAGTGATAAACAAGACATTAATCATGAAAAGTATTAAGATT
Organism: Parasteatoda tepidariorum; assembly: GCF_043381705.1. Lineage (NCBI taxonomy): Eukaryota > Metazoa > Arthropoda > Arachnida > Araneae > Theridiidae > Parasteatoda > Parasteatoda tepidariorum. Next base: position 15,239,256 of record NC_092211.1, read on the forward strand.
ATCCATATAGGTACACTATATTTAGCCAAAACATAAATTTATGTCAGAAATGTAAAATGGTTGTCCCTTTCTATTGAGCCCCCCTTGGTCCTGGACTAACCAAAGTGTCCATTAACCCCCTTGCGTGGGATGGTTCTCAAGCCATTGGTTGGTACCCTGTATGGCAGACTCAGTGGCTATAGAAGTCAGCATTTTTAACAATGATTGATATTTCAAGGACGAACGACGCACATTTTTCACAAATGATGATCCTAATATTCTCTTCACAGTCGGTGGGAATGTTGAGTTTCATCGAAAAATATTCAATATTTACATCAGTGAGTTCGTTGCTATGGTAAATGACCATGGATTGTTCATTAATATACTTAGATGTAAGTTATTTCTATATTTTCTATTAAATGATGGGTAATGTTTTTGTTCCAGCGAGATCGAATCATGTTTTTCTTGAATTATTGGGTCTTTCGTTGATTATATTAGCTCTTGTTTGATTTGTATGCCTGATGAAGCAAAAATATTTAATCTTATATATTGCATGCTTGTCTTAATTCTTGAAAGAGCTATTAAACATTTTAATGATTTCAAACTTTCTTATGACAGTTGCGAGTTTAAACTGTAACTTGGAAATGTTCTCTAGGGAGACACACAAAAAACTAACCTTATAGGGTTTTTATACAGCCCTTTATAACGTAACCCTTTGTAACGTTTATAAGCATTATAATTTAAAAATAGAGGTACACAAAAAATGTCAAAAATGTATTTCAGGTTCTAAAATATGTAACAAGCATTATATTTTAAAAAACATTTGCGTTCTTCTTTAATTTTAAAATTGTATTTCAAACTAATTATTAATTTTACACATTTTGGATACATATGGTTAAATTTTTTTTAGAGGAAATTGGTAAACATTTCGTTTTAGAAATTTTTCCTAAATTTAATTAAAACTTTGTATATGCTTTATAGCAATTTTGAATCTTAAAAGTGTGTTCTAAAATGCGTAGTAAATCATGAATTATATCAAGTACTTAGTACCGAAATGAATGATACTATCCTTATGTTACATCAATGCTTATGAATTGTGAAATTGTTTTCATATTTGATACACGTAAATCAAATGAATGTTTCTTGAAGAAATTTAAAATATAATTATGTTTGGAATATGATTCCCTTATGTATCACTTTTAAAGGTAAAAAAATATAGCAAATAATGATGAGTTTTATTTTACTATATCCTGGTGAATTAATTAAGACAGTTATTTTTTTAATATCGTGAATTAAACATTTTAAAACTTTTTTCTATATAATGCACGTAATTTAGTTCTAAAAATAAACAAAAATGATTTCCAATGTATTTTGCATCTTTCTTTGAATTATCAGTTCATTCTGTTTAAATCTTGATGATAAATAGAACTTCAATATTTAACGGTTTAAATACTGAATACTTTTTGAACAAGTAAGTACTTTTATAGTTAAATTGTTGGAATTAGCAATTTATAACATTGTGCAGTTTATTAAAATGTGCATACATAATTACTTGATCCCTATTCATTTTTATGGTTAATGCATTTAGAAATATAAATTATAATAGGAACTCAAACTATCTATCTCGTTATACATTTTTATATTACATAAAAAAAATAAATAATGAAATTATATTGAATGACTGTTTCGAATTTATAAAATTTTGTTTAAATAAATTTACTAGATTTTACTAAAATCTTGTAAATAAATTCTGACATTCATTATATAAACTACTCATCATCATCATCACTATTTTGACATTCATTATAAATTCTGCTTAAAAATAATTTCGTGTTAAATAACTTAATGATTCCAAAAATATATAGCAATGTTGACGTGTTTTTAAAGAATGATGACATTCATCAGATAATATTCTTTAAAAATTACCACCATTACAATAGAAAATATCTAAAATCAGAATAAGTATAATTATAACTTCTCATCTTTTAAAAAATTTCATTAAAAAAAGTATCATTTCTTTTTATTAAAATTTATAGAATAATAGTAATTGAAGTCGTTTGAAATAAGTTTACAGTGAAGTTTTAATACATTTTGATTTAAAATAAGTTGTTAGTTATATGGTTTTCAAGCTTTGTTGAAAAATATAGAGTAAAAGAAAAGAAAATATAATGAACAAAAATATTTATGGTGAAAAAACATTCTTTTTCAAGCAATACTTGAATTTAAAATACCATATTTGAAAAAACTTCTAGTTTGAATAAAAATAACAATTTAGTAAATCTCAATACAATCCTGCTTTTTTCCCTTTAGTTTCCTATAAAAAATGTTGTCAAATTTTAATTAAAAATATATTTCTTTAAAGAAAAATAAATAATATTAACAATTAAATGATTTTTTCTACATTATCCGTGAAATGAAATTCCACTGATTTGAAGAAAGCAAATTACGTAATTTCAATGACCAGGACAATTATTAACTTGCTGCTTCTCTGTAATGTTTTAAAGAGGAAAAACATGTATAAAAAATAATAACTAAGACTAAAGAGAAAATTTTCTTTATAGTCACAGATATAAGACTTGTTCAGCATGCCCAATATTTTATACATAATATTTATGATCATTTTCTAGCAGAGCATAAATTTTTTTTAAATTATTAGCAATCGCACTTCATTTTAAATTTTGCATATGCAAAAAAGGCGGCAACATTTCGTAATATAAAAAAATCAAATCTGTAGTTGTATTTAAATACAATATACCCCGGTTTCAAATAATATTATATTTAATATATTATGTATAGGCACTGTTATTTTGTCAGATTCTGACATATTTCATCAGACAATTGATGTTCAGGATGAAATATCTTTTGAAATACATATTTGTTAGGTATTACAATAAATATTAAAAAAGTAACATTTTTTTTAAATTTACAAACTTAAATTTAGAAATCTGTTTAGATTCCTCATAATAATTTTTTTCTCAGAGAAACGAGACCTTTTGTGTTTCTCTTGTTTTAACGCTATATAGCTTTCGCCAATGTATTACAAAATCTTCAATTTCCCCCCTTTTTTGGAAAAGAGAGATGTTAATGGCAGGTCTTATTATAAACTTGTTAGAATTGTTAAAATTTATAAAAAGAAAGTAAAATCAATAACATGTAATTTAATTAACTAATTTTATAAAAATATGTTTATGAAGTCAAAAATTACTTTTGTCTTACAGAAACGAGGCCTTTCAATTTCATTATATCATCGAAAACTTAATGCTTCTATAAATAACGTGATTATACTTTTACCAATTTATTCCAATATAAACTTTTCAATCAATACTATTTTTAGAAAAAATACTGTATGGTTTGTTAAAAAAAAATCTGGTTATAAGAACTATTTTACCTCGAATATATTCATTTATACATTAATCAATATACAATAAAATGGAAGTTATATAATGACTACATGTAACTAGTATACCATTTACTAAAAAACACTTAAAGATTTCGAACTAGAAAAGATTTAAGGCTAAAGTTTGCTTGTGATGTTAATTAATAAATCTTAATGCTGCGAAAAATTCTAAAAGCATTTAAGTAATACTGTTATATGCATAAATACCTTTTAGTTCTCAATGACCATCAATACGATTTTTTTTTAAAAAAAGAAAAAATCCCAACGATATTCTTTAAAAACTCTACAAATTCATAACATAACTCTTTTTTTAATTTTTATTCGTAACTAGATCAGTACATAAAATGTTATGATTGAAATTTTTCTTTGCTGTTTCATTTAAAAGTAAAGAAAAATAATACTGCAAATTCTGAAAAAGAAGACATTGTTCAGTACAAATCTATCTAAATTACGCAGTTTTGATCATGAACACGATTTAGAAAATTAAATGTTTATTTGAGCCTGTAATTAAAATCCTAAAAAAAATTTGTTTTTAAAATTAAACGAACCATTCCATTATTATTTTGGAGTTTTGATACAAGATCAAATATATCGCTCATATCATATAATTTTTAAGTTAACTTAATAAATCCATGAGAACTAAGAGCATTTCAACTAAAATATTATTTATAAGCTAACTATAAGTTATCAATTTTCGTTTGAAAACTAGCGTTACATTTAAAGTATATTTTATTTTTAGTTATAACTTAATTTAGCTTTATACTTTCGTGCCGTACAGAAGACCACAATATTACGTTTTCGTTCTTCAGTTTTATAAAATGACGAAATTTTCTAATAAACTAATAAACAAAACTAATCCGAAATAGTGTTGTAAGAAAAATAGCACTTGTAAATTTTTACTCATTTAAATTTCTTCCAATAGTGAGAAGGACACGTTGTTTGGGAAATATTATTGCAGTATAATCTTTTGAAACTTATATTTCAATTGAGAATTAAATGTTTTAAAATATTTGATTGAAATTTTTTTTTATTGTCAATATAAATAAGTTTTTTAAAAATTTTTAAGGATATTTCAGAAATGAATCAAACACATCCGAAACACTTTAAAAATATTTCAATGGCAATAATAGGAACTGTATATTTGTATGTTTTAAAAACTATTCTGAAAACGTTTAAGAAAATCTTGAACGAAAATTTATTGAAATGTTTTTCATAAATCGTTTGTAAACATGTGCTGGAGTGTAACGTAATTTTGACATTTTGTGCAACATGGTCGTAAAAAAATAAATGAATAAAACAGTATTTAATTAATAAGTCACATTAATATATTAATTTGATATATGCATAAATGCGTGTGAATTCTATTTATTAAAAGAATCACATAATTCAACGTTAATTATGATTGTTACATAATAATATCATACTTTCTTCATAAAGTTTATTTTGTAACATGAACCTTGATAGTATTCATGCATTCAATCGTGTTATGTTATATTATAGAAGTAACATTTAATTATTCACATATTAAAATTATAATCCATAGATTTTTTTTTCTAAATATTTACTTTCCTAAAGAAATTTACAATAACTTCACATTTTAATAAGCAAAACTTTTTTAAATTAAAATCTGATATCATCTTTAATTTGATTTCATTTAGTAAAGATTTAAAAATGTAAAAATAGTTTTTTTTAAAATCAAATTTTCTAAATTGTATCATATGCTTTAACTTTTTGCTATAAAAACTAATAATCAATTTTAACTATTAATGTAGGCGAAGATGTTTAATATCTTTGATTCAAAAGTGTTTCAAAGTAGAGAGTGTATTTAAGAATCAAGATTGAACTTTTTGAAAGCAAATCAAATACCTCTCTTGACCAAATTATTTATTTAAAAGTTAAATTAATAATTAAATATTAGTTTTCAATACCAAAATACTCATAGAATTATCTGTTTTTAAACCTCAAATAGTATATATAAAATCAATGTTAATGTAAAACTTGTTGGAAAACCAAATAAATAAATGAGTTAAATTAAATTTCAATTTAAAGAATTGAAATTATTGCTAACAACTATTTACTTTAATTACTTATTGTTGCTACCACTGATCTAAATATTGATTTAGTAAAGAAGATAATAAGAACTCATCAATGAAGAACTTATAAGAATTCAATAACTACGTTTCAATTTCACATTTTTTTTTATTTTGGTTAAAATGCTTTAGTATATTTACTTTTCAAAAATATTGCTTAAAGAGCATTGACAAATACTTATGTTTTTATAGTATATGAAGAGAAATTTCCAAAAGTGTTGAACCATAATAATCTCTCAAAATTGCTTAAAACTTAATAAGGAACTAATTTGAACCTTATTATCGTACTTCGGAAATTTCATTACATGATATTATTGTTCAATTGTAATGAAAATTTGTTTCAGTATTACAATTTATGAATGAAGCAGTAAATTTGTTCCATATTATAGTTCAATTGTAATGAAAATGCGTTTCAGTATTACAATTTATGAATGAGGTAGTAAATTTGTTCCATATTATTGTTCCAAATACCATTGTAAAGTTTCAAAACAGAAGCAATTTTTCTGATGGTAATACACGTATCTCAGAGTTATCTAATTAATAAGATAACTTTGTGATAATTATCAGGAAACAGACATGTTAAAACTTATAAGAAAACAAAAACACGTTCGTAAATTATTACGAAAAATTAAAATTAAAAAGATATCTTTCATGTCATAGTATGTTACTTCATTTAAAATTATATGCAGTATCTTTGATTTTTATGTTCAATGTAAATAATATTAGGTTAAGTAAAAATGTTTAAGTTCGCTTAATTTAAAACTTAAGCTTGTTTAGGTAATTTTCTCATTTAAATTAAAAATGAACAATAAAAAACGTTATTCCATAAAATGAAAAATCGTTAAACGGCAGTTTTGGAAAATGATTAAATGTTAAATTGTTTTCAATAATTATTTGTGGAAAGCGTATTGACACAATAATTAAATTGCATTGACCTGAAAAAAATTATTTTTCCACAATTTATAATTTGCCTTCGATTTTAACTTAAATTTAATATAGTACGAATTTCAGACACATGATAATCAGACAATAATGCTCAATGATAAGTAATTGTGATGTTAATATTTGATTGGATTAGTAATAAAGCTACGAAGTAATGATAAACAATCTGCATATCAATAATTATCTTTTTTTTTAAAAAGAAATAAGACATTTAAAAAAGAGAACAACCAAATGTCATTTTTTAATACGTGAATGTTTAGAATAAGTTCAAGAAAGAAAAAAACATGTTTCTTTATCGTTAATGTTGTTAATAATTTTTGATTGGTTTATTTTTATATTTTTTCAAACGTATTCCATATTAACTTTGCCCATATTAACTTGCCTAACTAGCTTTGCTCAAATATACCCAAATTTTATTTTAATGCATTCTAAACAATTAGTAGCAAGGTATATATTAAACAATTGAATTTTCAACTCGAAATTATTATGTATGACAAATCATTTAAAGAGTAAGTATTAGGTATGTATTAGGTAAAAAAAAAAGTATGTACTAGGTACAATATTACGTAGATATTAGGTTAAAAATCTCAAATTTTTTCAAATAACGTTTTCAATATAGTTAAATAAAATTTAGTCACCTGTAAAAAATCCTCATTTAAACTGTTAATTAAAGCTTGCAAAACATTTTTTTGACTTGTTGTCATTTAATCAGCAATCTATAATACACTAAATTTTATCAGTTGGTGATTATTATCAGTTGTTTAAAATGTAATAATCATGATCAATAATTTTAAATGTGGATTATAGATTTAAAAAAAAGGCATAAAAGTAAAACAGTTCTTTTTATCACACTGAAAAATAAGTTGAAATAACTTTCAATGAAATTTCATGTAAAGAATAGTTTCTTATTTAAATTCTAAATAGTTATAGTACAATTGATATATGTAATCATAAAAGGTTCTTTAAATGTTTATTAAAATACTTAAGCATAAAAAGTGGGTAAACTGAAGTTCTAAATCAGTTAGTTTGCTATTAATTCCATTGCATATACAATTTGAATCATTGATAAGACGGCACTTACAAAATTAGTAAACGTCTGCTAAAGTTGACTGAAATCAATTTTAATTTTCCTGATGATTAAGGAAATAATTAGAAAAATTCAAGCACTTTTTTTGGTTTCATAATGATTTATTTAACCTAAAAAATAATTGCACTATTCTTAGATTTTATTTATGTAGTAAGCAAAGCTATAAATTTTTCATAATTATAGTTAATTTTTGTAAAAAAAATATGTAGTTCAAAAACTTTTATATTAAAATTTATTTTTAAGAAAACTATTTAAACAGTTACACTTATTGGCTTAATTTGCTGAGGGAAACTAAACTGTATAATTATTCCTTAAGGCTTGTTAAGAAATTGATTTAAACAATTTATAAGAAAAAAAATTATTCCACAAAATTATTAAATGATTATTTCAGCAATATAAATTTTGATTGGAAGAAATTCCAAATAATTGTCAAGTTTGATTTTATTACACAAATAACAAAGTTTAAAATCTTAACAGTTTGAAACTGGTGATGTTATTTCTAATGGTGTTGTTTAATGCGATATTTTTTTGTATAATTTGTTAATTTCATTTTTCAGACTGTTATTAAATATATATAAATAGAAAATTAGTTTAGAAATTCATTAATATGGAAGGAATGTTTAATCTCAAGAAACTATCTATGATTTGTTGAAATTTATAATAAGTTCATAAAATAAAATAATCAATTTGTTTTTTTAAGATAAGATAATTGAGAAACAAAAATATGATTGTCATTTTATATTAATAAATTTTTTACTGACAGTTACAACAAAATATGTTTTTTTTTTAAAATAATAGTAAATAAATGAATAACAAACATTTTTTAAACTTTGAATTTAGAAAAAGTTTTATAATATTTCAGAATTAAGTGCATATTTCTTTTAATAATCTTTATTAATGTAAATCAATTCATTGCATACAATTACTTAATATTTTAAAAAATTTAAGATCATTATGAATGACTTAATAGTTTATTATTGGCCATTCATAAGAATTATGATCCTTTCCTTTTTAAAAAAGGATCATAATCCTTCTTTTATTCGAAAAAAATATGTAGTTAATAGAATTTAAAATTTAATCAAAGAGCATCTTGAATTCAGCTAAAAAGAAATTTAGACTTTTGAAAGAAATTTACCCAGTACTTCTGTTATTTAAATTTTATTTAATTGAATTAAATAAATAAATGAAACAAAATAAAACTGCTTGCAATGTTAAACATCAAACTAATTATCAACAAAAATTTGTTTGAAGAGAAGCTTCTTATTTAAAGACTGAAAGGTTAAAAAAAATTAACTATATTATCATGAAATATGTTTAAATATTTAAATTATTATTTATATAATTAGTTTTTAAGTAGTTTTAATAGTTAAGTAATTTAAGTAGTTGCTTTAAATTAATTAACTTGCTTCTGTTCTGTGTATAATTCTAATTTATTGAGAAAAATGTTTTTTCCAGGTAAATTTAAATTAACTATTCATATGTTATATATTTTGTTTTAAAAACGAAAATTGTCTACGTTTCTGTAATGCACTTGTTAAAACATTAAAATACAAATATTTCCAAGTAAATATAGTATTGAAAAAGTTACTTTATTTGATTTGATAATGAATTGGTAATTTAAACAAACGAAGGCTCATTTAATCATATAAATGACGAATTATTATCATCTTAAATGATAACATTTTTCTAAATTTATACTTTTTCTTCTCAAATCTTTTTTTTGCTACAATAAATGAAAGCGAGTTAACACAATTATTTACAAATATGACTAATACACACTAATTCTTTTACGTGAAAAGGAGAGTTATAAATAACTTCTTATATATTGTGCTCTTGAAATTTTTAAATGCTAATTAATTTACTAATGAAAAATATATTTTCACAATTAGGAAAAATATTTGAAACATACATTTTTTTTAAAAATTATTTCTTTTTCTCAGACAGACAAACGATTTAAACTGGAATAAGTATAATAATAAAATGTTCCAATTGCAAGAAAATAAGATTTTGATTGGAATGATAAAAAAAATGATTATCATAAAACCATTTATGAAAGATAATATGGTTCAGTTAAAACAGTATAAAATGAAAAATAACAACTGCTAATGAAGAAGCATCATAATTTATTTTATTTCTGATGAACTTGTTCTAGAATTTTATTTTTGAAAATTTAAAAGTAAAATCTGCTTAAGACTGTTTTCTTTTGAGGAAGCAGATATATTATAGATTTTACCTTATTAAATTTCTCCTTCGAAGCATACTCCATTCGTAACGATTGGAATCAGAAAACCCCTGTCGTGTTTGCACCGCCCCTTTGAAAATTGCATGAGGCGGGTCGAGAGTTTCTGAAAGCTAAGCCTAACGATGTTCTATTTGAAATCACATACTGACGGGCAGTATTACCACATACAGTTGAACTAAGCTTAAAAACACACACCTTAGTGCTACAGCCATAGTTAATTACTATTTTGCAAATTTTTTGATATAATTTTTACTCAAATCTCAAGGTTAAATTGCTAAGCCTAACGGGTTAAACTGGCGCCTTTAACCACTGAAAGCAAACAAGGTACTACAGGATTTTCTGATCCAACTATTACGATGGAATTTACCAGTCTAGGTTTTAAAGCATTTTGATGTTTCTTCTGTCCATTAAATAAAAGACAAACTCGCTTCTGTAGTCGCCATCAGAAGATAAACCTGTTGTTTATGGCTTTTAGCTAGAAGTCTTTTCTTGCAAGCCATTGGTTCTCAACCCGTCAATCTTTTACACTGCATGGGTCATAATAGATTTCCAGCCAATGGGAGATCGCCTCTTTTCAATATGCGTTGGTGTATAGTAATTTGCAAATGCTATGTCTGATTTAATGAATAACTCCTTGAAAATGGCGGCCAGTGTGACGTCATGTAAATTTTGCTCCGGGAAGCTGTGTGTTGTTATTTTTTTTTCTCTCTCGTTATGTTTCTCTGATAAAATTAGGAAATTATAATGTTGCCTCTGACTCAGTTTATTGAACCGCATTTTCTGCATAAGCTTATTCCATGCCATAAGAGTTACTTAAATGAGATTAAACTATTATTTAATTTTAAAAAAAATATTCTATATTTATTTCTCTGATTTCCATTTTGTAGTTGTACACTTATGATGCGCAATTGTTGTATATCTGCTAAATAGTATATGGGGATTTAACACGAAATTTACATCAAGATTGCGCAAATAATCCACAAAAATTTTATTATTTCTTACTGGTTGAATAAAATTCGTGATTTCACTATATTCAAGTATATTTTATACCATACATATCAACTAATGAAAAGTAACTTACAGTTATTAGAAAAATTATATTAAATTCAATAGTTAACGGAATTCAGTGCTCAGTTAATAATTTAATTAGTATTAATGCTTTAATTAGTATTACTCAGTTAATTAATGTATTGCATCAGGAAACAAGCACGTTAATTTGTATTTTGCTTTGTTATGTAAAAATATTATAAAAGACAATACTTTTTGTCGAATAGCTTTTCCTTTTGATTTTGTAAGTCTCTTATATTTTGAAGTTTTGCTACAAAATATTACAAATATTTCTGTAGTCCATCTTCCCAATATGAATTGAATATACCAGAACAGTTGATAATAAGCACATTAACATACATATTGTTGCATACATTGCATACATATTGTTTCTTAATGGGCATTTTGATGAGTTTTTTAAAGCTTTGCTGTATTGCCATGGAATACTAAAAAAATTTTTGTAAATTAGTTTTTTGGAGAGAATTTCATAGCATTTATCAATATCTCACTATACTTCATTACTTACAGTTTATCATGTCAGATGCTCTATTATGTTCTTACAAAGTATTATGATAAACATTATTAATTGAATCTGCTTGATGTTTATTTTATATTTCACTAACAAAGATATTGTTTTCCATTAATACAGAGTAAAAATAAATGGAAAAAATCAGTAATTAAATATAATTGCTGCCCATTCATATTTACTTGCTCATATTCTCTGATATTTTGTTTAATCTCCATTAAAATTTTTAAAATAAATCAGTATTTTTTTCCATGTACTCTTCATAGTGCCTTGCTTAAATACTTGTCTCTTGACCGCTACAGTTTATAACAATGTTTAATTCATCAAGAAAATCTAAAACTTTTTTTCCTCATCTTTTTCCAATTGATTCATACTGGCAAAATCTATTTTATTACCCAGGAAACTAGCTTCACTGGTTACTAAATATATATCTATCTAATTATCAAACACACGTTTTATTGTTGATGCGCATGATGTCGCACTTCATGCACGTAATTAATACATTGTTGTTGCTTTTTGCTTGAGATTTATAGATACTTTGCTATACATATCGTAATTTTTATTAGTTTTTTTGTAATTTCTGCTAAAATTTAACAAATTTTGTGCAATACGAATAAACGAAATAAAAGATAATTATTTTTATCATTCATATTGTTATAAACAGAATTTTTTAGAAAGTTTATTCATTAGTTTTTAAAAAAATTACAATATTGGTATTGCAGTTTATTTTTAGCTGTAAAATAATTATTACGAATTACCGATAGCTGAAGGGAAAAATAAAAACATTCTTATCTTCAATAACTAATAAGCCATATTTGAAGTATTTCAGCAGTCTTTTGATGTCAGAAAAGTTAAGACTTACATCAACAAAGATCTATACATTTTAGTTTTAAAAAGCATAATCATAGAAAAGATAAAAAGGTAATTCCGCAATAATATAACTTGAATCGATGATTTATGTAGAATTATAGTGATTGCAAAACAATAAATATTGTAATTTTTCATAACTGCTATAATCCTGCAAAGCATCAATTTAATGACGTTAAAATAAGAAATTCATAAGAGTTTTAAAATAGTTAATGCAACACAATTTGGAATACGCATACGTTTTGCTTGCTTATTTCCTTCTTTACGTTTTTTATTTTTTATTTTTTTAATTGCAGAATAATTATTTTAGTTTTTATTTCCTCCCAGACAATATATATGTATTTAAGAAAATGTAAGTTGTTACGACAAATCTAAGGAAATCTGAACATCACGTATTTTTTAAAATAAACGTTAGTAGGCAGAATAATAAAAGAAGAAAAGTTCAAGAGTCTAAATAAAAAGATTAGCATAATATTAAAATATTTTTCATTTTAGAATTAATAAAATAAAGAACGAAGTATGTACAGTCTTGTGACTAACACAAAATGTTTATATGTTTTTATTTAACTTTTATGAAAATCATTGAAAGCCTTGTTTTTAGCCGAAACAAAACAAAGAATTATATTCAGCTGTATTCTGTCAAAAGTGATTATGATGTTTTTAACTACGATATTTTCTTAATTTGCTTATAAATAATAAGTTCAAATGGTATTCTTGTAAAAAAAAATATTTATATACAATATCATAACATTATGCACGTCAAATACAACTTAATTAATAGTGTGTTAAAATATGAAAAAATAATCATGTATTCTTCAGTTACATAAAATATGTTTTTTTGAATATTCCTGTGTGTTGTTGATAACTACAGGCATTCTAAAGAATATATTACTATTACCGAAACTAAATTTTAAAATGTTGTGTATGAGAATGATTTAAAAATTAATGCTGAAAAGATATAAATAACTATATTTAGTTTGAACAAGCAAAATAAAGAATTACATTTCAGTTTTGTCTACCCAAAAATGATTATGTTATTCCCCAATTTAAACTTTTTAATTTCATTAAAAAAAATGATAGGTTTGAATAATCTAAGGAATACAAAAGTAAACATTATATAACTATATAAGAATATTATATAGCTATATAAGAATATTATATAACTATATAACAATATTATTATTATGTATTAACAAAAGCAAAATATGTGATTTAAAAAATGTTTTATGTATTTTAATGATGAAGAAATATATGGAAATTATTACAAGCAAAGTGAGGTCAAATCAACTGTTAACTTAATAAAATTAATTGTAATTATTTATTAAACAATCAACTTTCTAAAATATTTTCTATTTATTTTAGAATTTGTTTGAAGCTGGCATGTCTTTATCTGAAAATATATTGATTTTAAACTTGATAAATTTGAGTTAATGTAAGACAAACTAAAAAAAAAAAGGATTTATAACAAAAAAAAACTTGTTTTAGAATTGTTATACGTATGTTGATGTTGTCTTAAATAATAATTGTTAATAATAATTGTTAATATTGTCTTAAAATGCAATTTCTTATTTGCTTTATTGCTTTTTAAAATTTAAACGTGTTTTCATCAAGGTCTGGCTAATTCTGGAACGAGACAATTAAATGTGGAATTGGTAGCTTAATAAACAGCCAAATATGTCCTAATTAGATAAATAATTCAAAATAAATTAAAATTATATTAAAATGGACAATGATAACATTCATTATATTCTTTGTTTAACAGTGTTATTTTGAAAGTGAATAAAATAAAAGAGAAAATTGTCTTAAAAATAAAATTCATGTTCTGAATCATTTTGTATGGGAGCAAAAATCAAATCATAAATGTCTATTAAATATAACAAATTATAATAAATTCTTTTAAAAAGAGTTTTCCAATTAAAAAACCCAGTGTTTCTTAACTAAATTATTTATAATTAATTGATAAAATACTTTTCAACAATTAACAAAAAAGTAAGAGCTATTATTTGAATTTTAACTAAATGATAAAATATGACAATGATACAAATATTGTAGGATGAAAGAAATTTTTGTTAAAGCATAAAAAGTATCAAAAATTATTGATGGTTATGAGTACTAAAGACATAGATGAGCCTGTTATAAGATTTCATTAAACTGAATTATGCATATTTCTTTCATACAAGTACATAAAGGATTTATTTTTAATTTTATTTGACATTTTCTTATACCAACATAAAAAAACTAAGTTATAGTAAATAGTCGCTTAAAATTAAAATTGTCAGAAAATTGAATTAATTACTACATATAAATTTTTTAAAATTCTAATAATAAAATGTATTACGAATTTAAAAAAAACACAACAAAAATTTTAAACTTATAACGAAATTTGGAAAGTATTTATGTATAAATCTTTATCATTATTTATTAGAAGCAATGTAATGCACTTGAAAAAAAAAGAAAAAAGAAAGTAAGTGAATAATGACAAGATGTGTAAAACAATAGTATTAAAAACTGTTTACAGCTTTAAATCGACGTTTTTTAATTTGAAACTAAATTTATTAAATAAATACACGACAACTTAAAAATTTATTCAAATGACGAAAAATATGCAAAGTATGCAGAAATAAATTAATTAAGTGAATAGTTTAAAAAATGAGTTAAAACTAGTCATTGTTAATAGTTACGAATGGTAGAGCATAAATAGTTGAACAAAATGCAAATTTAATGTTTCCTCTAGCTTTCAAATGTGTGTGATTGTTATTTATTCAAATTTTATTTCAAGTCTATAAATATATTTCTCTGTTTAGCAATTTAGTAGCATTGAAAATCGTGTTCACGGTTGAATTGTATAATTACTCATTGTCATTGTAATGTGATTATGTTAATTGATTATTGTGATCAAAATGTATAAATTGAAAAAACTGTTTCTAGAGGTAGAGAGGTAGGGTTAAAGCTAAAGATACATTTGCTTAATAAAATACATAATTTCAGTATCCAGATTTCAAAAAGAAGTTTGAAACAGTGAGATAATCATGTAGGTACATAACATCTTTAACATGTGAAAGTATAAATAATGAATGATCATATAAGTTATCAATAAGGAATTTGTAATAATCATTACACTATTACTATAAAGAATGACTCAATGCTAATTTAAACTTTATTGGCTATTACTCATTAGTTACTTTTAAAAATTTAAATATTATTAAATTATAAGGATTTAAAGATCAATTATATAATTCTATCGTATTGTCGAGCTAACAAATTTTTGCAGCGGCTTTTGTTCCACGTAGTGGATGCAAGTGATTATTATATTTCAGTTAAACTCAGTTTACTATGGAAAACTAAATATTTTTTACTTCATTATTTCATAAATGATTTCATAAACAATAAAGAAATATCTAGCTTATTTACCAAATCTGCTTACCAAAGTAGAAATAAATCCCCCATTTTGCTTTTTCAAACTTGACTCTTTAATTGAACTAAACACATTAAAAATTTCTAACATTTTGATCACTAAAAAGAGAGTAAACCGCGTTATGTTTGTAACAGTATAAATAATAACTGATCGAAGAAATTCAAATTAAAAAATTGATAATTATTATTCTAGTGTTATAAACAATTATTATTTTAACTATCATTTTAAATTTTATTACCGATTTCTTATTTATAATTTTTCAGGGTTGAAATAGTTTAAAATTATGCGGTGTTCTTTTTCAAATGATACAAATGATCAATGATAAATGATATTCAAATGATATTAATTACTATTAGTATATATTTTAGCCCTACATTCAAATGTACTGTATATTTATATGAATTATTGTTTTTGAAAGTGGAATAAGTCCATTTGGATTTTAAAAAAACGTTAATCTCTTTTTCCCGATTTTAATAATTATTATTCCATCTTGAAGTTTAATTAAGTTATAACGCTAAATGCAAACACACAAACTAATTAACATTTGACAATATTTTAAATTTATTCAAAAGTTAAACCTTAAAAATCACGATATAGAAAAATAGATATATTCCACTGTCAAATATCATGGTTCATATATTTTTTAAAGGATTCAATATGCATGTTCGCTTAGGAACCAAAATAAAGCAATTAATCATGGCGTTTCTTTTTCAAACATAGATCTTAATTACAGAAGCAAAAATACATAATTTCATTCATTAACATCTTACAAATTTGTATCGATTACATGCTAGTAGTATAAACAATAATTAATTAATGTCATTTTTTTAAAATGTTTTACTTTTATTTTCTTGGAAATCAGTTAAGTGAAACTATAATTAATTTATCATCCATTTGCTAAATTTTTTAAAATAAACAATTGTTTCATGTTTTTTATTTATTTATTTAATGAAGATTAAAGGTACATTCAATATTTTGCTTACCAAAATGATTCATTTGCACTCTTCCAAATTAACAGATCATTATAAGATTTTTCTCTCAAAAAATTAAGCAAAATGTTTCATATTTTTTAAAAATTATTTAATGAGGATGAAAGATATATTCATAATATTTTGCTTACCGAAATGAATTATTCACCTGTACTCTTCTGAATTGCGGATTATCCAAATGATTATTATTATTTTCTTTTAATTAAACTAAGCGTTTCATGCTTTCTTTTTTAAAAAAGAAAAAAGTAATTTAAAGAACTATTAAAGCGAGGAATATTCGCAATATTCTGCTTACCAAAATGAGAGATGTTTTGCGTTTTCAAAGTACTTTTTAAATTTAACTCTACTTTCTGACTGAATGATCGTACAAAACTGGCTAACAGAAAACCAAACAACACCAGACTCTTCAAAACTGGCTAACAGAAAACCAAACAACACCAGACTCTTTCTTTGTTTCTCACATCAAAATTTTATCTATGGAAGGGAATGGCTTCCAAACAGTTTTTTTTCTATACCGCAGCCTCTTAAACTCATCTTCCAGTTTTCTCTTCAAGTGTTGACTATAAATATAGCCCTTTTGGAGCCATGTGGCATATTTTGCGATTAACGGCTTGTGGAACATAACGCCTTTGATTACATTGGTTTGAGATTCACGTACTGCTAGTCCTCATTTCACTATTAGCGGTAAAAATGTAACAATAGCTTTCATGGCGACAATATTAATTATTTTTCGATGTATTTCTTTGTTTATAACTAATCGCCTATTCAAAAATATGCAAAGGTGGTCTAATTGAAATACCAATTTAATATATTATTTTTTAAAATCGTCTTTAAATTGGTATTTCGAATCAATGATTTTAAATAATGAAATATGTTGATGACGCTAGTTAACAGTTTTAATTGATTGCAATTCAATTAAAAGTTTGCTGATTTATTTTGTCAGTGATTAATGAAATTAGTTATTTCAGACTATTTTGTTAGTTTAGGGACTGATAAATTTTTTTAGTACAGAAAATTCTAATTATTGTTCAGATAAGATAAAAAAAAATTTTTGATCACAATTCGTTAACTGAAGTAAATTCCGATGATTCATTCAATACTGATTTGATTCTTATTCTAATAATTTTTTAATTAGTTGAATTGTAAAAAATTGTCTTAGGCAAATAATAAGACAGTAAAAGATATTGATTATGATCGGTAGATATTTATAAATCTTTCTAGTTTTATAAGTATGTCGAAAAAATATTATTTACACATTTGACACTAATTTGTTATTTTAAATTTTTTTTTACACTTAACGTTAATTTTAATCAATTGGTTCAGATCAGAAACTTGAACTGATTATTACCTTTAATAGCAACTACAATCTACTAATATATTTTTGAAATAAATTCAAATAAGTGGTTCAACCCGGTTCATTCAAATTAATAAATAATAAAACGAAGAATCACAGAGAAAAAAATTTTATTGATGTGATATGGTAAAGTGAAGATGTAGCTAACAGTAATACCCGTTTAAGACGCTTTAAAATCTTTTTTGTAGTTTTCTTTACACATGATTGCTAATGCATTGAGCAATTTTCTGTTTTTAGTAGATGAATGTACCTAGTCTGTCGCAATTTGTCAATAGTGGGTAATAATTCTGAATGACACTTACAGACCTCCCATGCCATACTTAAACTTTATAACTACATAGCTCAAGTAACTTTATGGCACACATGACAAAAGCATAATTTTAAACAGATGTAAAATAAAAAAAACGTTAATTTGTAACACATAATACTTTTAATTCATCATAAGTATGTGCTTTTACAACACGATTTGATCGAAGACAATTTTTCACTTGGTGTTTGTTTAAGTAATAAAATCATTTCCAATGCAATATGATAACAATGGGCAAAATTTTCCATTCTATTATTTACAAATATGCTAATATTGTCAAATATGTCACAAGTTTCCAATGATAGGCAGAAATTTTTAATAATATCTTAAACCATGCTTTTTCCGTTTAAAGCGTTTTTTTTTTCCTCTCTCGTGTATCTCTTTGTAACATAAACAACAGAAATATAACATTAAGCAAATATTAAACAAGAATTGCTTATTTTTTAACTCACGCATTATTAGTGCCTCATTAAATCTGTGTTTATTACATCATAATTGGTTCGAAGACAATTTTTTGTTTCGAGATCAGTTGAGTTACAAAAATGCTTTCACAATGCAGTTTGTCAAAATGGACAATGTTTTCTAAGAGAATGAGTCCAGCCATCCCTTAAATCCTCCATGTTTAACAAGGTGACATCCTAATCATATTTAAGGTGTCGTTAACGGTCACAAAAGTCACCCTGTGGCACAAATGACATAAAACATGACACCCGAATAAATGTCGAACAAGAATTGTCACCTTTGTAATTCTAATGAAAGTTTGTCTTTTTTGATGGTCATAGGACTCACAGTTAAAGGACTTTTCGAATAAAGAACACTAGTGGAACAAATGCTTGACATTTATTGTGCTTGGGGACATATGTCTTCCCACATCCATTGAAGCGAAAGCCCCTTCGCCTAATTATATTAAAGCTCAAAACTTTGCAGTACCAATTAGGCGAAGCAGCAGGGCGCGCGCTTTTCTGCATAGGAACGACCTAATCAGAATTCGTGGTACACCAGGCAGAACGACTTACACGTACTCCGCTTTTACTGAGTCCTCTGCAACTCACCTAGTCTGACGAAGCGTAACCCTTTTCACAAAAAGGAAGGGGATCGTCAGAAATTACTTTACTACTGATCTATCGCAAACCCAAAAATACATTTTGAATTTTGATTCTTTTAACTACAAAATCACAAAATTTTCCATCCCTATCTGATTTCTCTTTTGAATTATTTCATGTACTCACTGTTAAAAATGTAGACGAAAAGAATTGGGTATACTATTGGTATCTTCCTTTTAAAAGCAGTACCTTAGATTTATAGAAACGCATATTTCAAAGGTACAATAAATATGTTCCTCTTATTTTTTTTTATCTATGTACCTTGTAAATATAAATGTATTTAACTGGTACAGCGTATTCATGTTTCTGTCACATTATTATTTTGCACCATTTTCCGAATCAGCCTACTGCACTGGCCAGAGAGAAATAAAACATAACCTGACAGTAATAAATAAGTGTTGCAAAATTTACAACAGTTAGATAGTATATTATTTTTCTAAAAATCTTGTCTATATTACAAATATCTATCTATATTACAAAAAGATATTATAGTACATATTGCGATGATAAGTATCATAACCTTAATAATCGATGTCAGTATTCTGTATTAAAACATGTTCCTATATCTCCCCTTAATATTCAAATTCGACCACGTATTATATTACGTGGTACTAGTGTACCCTCCCCGATTTTAAAATAAAAATGCATTATATAAGTAGTTAGTACAGCATTTTTATAAAAAAAAAAATTAAAACTTTAGATTTTGACGCATTTTTAAAATTACAAATGGCAGAGGGAGACAAAAATACTTTTGCTTATTTTTTAAAATAATCTCGGACCTACGCTGGAGGTTCGCATTTTAACAGATTTCGGAGCATTGCATAGTAAAATATGGGAAAAAATCCTTCTATGCGTGCTTCTTGCATTTATTTTAACAAGATTAAAGCTTTTAAAACATTTAAAAGGAACAATCATACTATTTCACATGCTCAAATTATTTTGTAAAAAATGACATTTCATCTGCCGTAAATAAAATTAAAATGCTTTTAGCAACGCTTCATAATTTTTTGTTTAAGAGTTTATGGAAACTCATATAGGGCGTAATGTATTTCATATTCTATTGTTTCAATTACATCTTTGCAAGATTTTAATTACATCTTTAAGATTTCATTCTCTGTTGAAAATGTGAATATAAAAAACTGTCGTCTATCATGTCTATACTTTTTATCTTAAATCCGCTATATTCGTTTTTCTTTTTAGAATGGATTATATTTTTGTTGTTTTGTTAGAATGGATTATAAGTTGGATTGTTTAAATTGTAGATTTTGATAATAGTACAGATTTTAATTAGAATCTTACAATATCATTTGAATTTTTTTCAAGAATGACACAATCAATTGATTGTTAAAAATGTAGACGAAAAAAAAACCGTTTATATTTTTATCTTCTCACTGCTTTTTATCCTCAATCTATCAGATTTCGTTTCATATTCTAAAATGGATTACACTGAGAGAGCAGCTATACGAATACTTGACCTTTGCTTAATTTAGGTGTGAGGATCCCAAATCTGAAAATAGTTTTGCAGCTAAAGCTGCAGATTTTTTTTTTTTTTTTTAAAGGACGTCGCATGCGGTTGGGGGCGTTTCTCTATTATAGCCTGTTCAAAAACATTCGAAGAAACAATTCATAATAGGAAAACGTATGATGCCATTTCCTGACATGGTTGGACAACCCATGTAATTTTAATCCTCTTGATGTATTATAACTCTCCTACCAGTTTGTCGCAACATTTATGCAACCCCCTGTTGTATATAACATTTTTAAATTTGTACATCTCAATAGTAATAATAATAATTATCATAAAAATAATAATAATAGACTAAAACTGTCATTTGTAAGAAGAAGAAAAATTGTAGCTTGGTGAGAAAAACCCACTGCAGATTTGAAATCAGTAATGTGAAAATATTCGAGATAAGAAAATTCTCATACTTAAAAAAAAAAAAAAATACTTTAATCCCCTGCGTTATATGTTCTAGATTTCATTGTTTCAATAACATCTGCACTTAATTTTAGCTAGACCTTAAAATTTAAATTTTTTGTTAGTAGCCAGTGGCTGGTAGATTCTAAGAATTATTAATTTCGATAGAACCGGCAATCGAACCACGGATCACGGGATTAGCAGCTTGGAGTTTAGTTATTATTCTTAAGATTATTTCCAATGCGAATTTTTAAAAATTCATACTAGAAATAGTCTACGGTTATGAAAAGTTAATTCGACAATAAACATTAAATAAATATGTGACAAAATTTAGTTAAACGTACTTACTTTAAAGAACTTTATGTAAAAAAAAAATATTTGAGGAGGCAAAATTCATTTAATGTATGTATTACTACTTTGAAATATGTGATTTGTTAAGGAACCAGAAAATTCTGGATTCTGAAGGATCAAAGTTTAAAATGGAGACATTGGACATTTTATTGAAAATTCTGTTTTCCAGAGTCTCTTTCTACATTGATTTACTTTTATAATTAAGCGATTTTATTTATTTTTAAATAGAAAGCATTGGGAAAAAGTGACCGGATGTTTATTTAATTTAAGTCACCACTTTTTTTGTGTTGACTCACCACGTGGCGAGTGATTATTTTTAGATCTGATTTTGGCTAACATTTTTCAAAACTATATGAGTTTTTTTAGGCTTAATCATTATTACCATTAAAATATATTCTGCAAAAGACATAGATAGTTTTTATGCCTTGTTGCTCGTCTATACTGCAAAATTTGCTTTATATTCCAGAATGGATGGTAAAATCTTTTTTCTATCTTTTAATTGCTTTCATTCCGCCATTTTTTGCTACTATCTAACTTTTTCATAGCCTTAGCTCCATTTATTTAGTGTAACCATCTTCCAAAAAAAAAAAAAAAAANAAAAAAAAAAAAAAAAAAAAAAAAAAAAAAAAAAAAAAAAAAAAAAAAAAAAATAGCGATTTTGCATTTTAAGTTCTGCGTACCTCACTTGCTACAGAACAATTTGGATTTGCCACAGAGATGGCGTATAATCTGGCAAGCTCTGACAAGCATATAACACTGGTATTTAGCTTAATAATACATTTTATCATTAATCCGAGAAGTTCCTTTTATATTCAAGAATTGGTGGTACATTCTTTATTTAAATTACAACTTTTATTTGCTAAGTTTAAATCCTCTGAGCACCATCGCTTATAGAAAATCATTTATATTCCAGATCAAATAATATCGATATCACCGTAATATCTGAGATCAGTACGTGGTTGGTTTTCTTTAAATAAAAATAGTTTGTATTTCAGTTATTTGGCTTCGAATTCATAAATTATTTACATTCCTTTATTTCAAAATTAATTTCTTCAGTTTATTTCTTTCTTTTAACCTAATCTTCTTGAAACTATTATTTTTTCCTCATTGTTTATTGCTTAATTGTTATCTTTTCTCAAAACCCATATTATTAAAAAAATTTATAAAATATATTTTAAGATTAATACAAATGCCAAAATAAATGAAAATTAGTTTAAGAAGTCAACTTAAGTGTTCATAATTTTTCTGAGAGAAATAATTCTTCATTTCAAGATTATCCAGATATAGATGTTTTTTTTTCTTCCTAAAATTATACAATCAAATTGGATAAATTTAATGTCTTTTAGAAGAATTTTTCAGAATTTTGTTTTAGTCTTTTTCCCGAAATCAAACTATTATTATTTTTTAACTGAAATAAATGCCAGCGTTAAAAAAAATAAATACTAAATAAATAAAACCAGAAACTTTAAAAAAAAATGCTTTTAACGAAATGAAAAATATTGTAACATGCTTGTTTGGTTATTAAGGTATATAGCTCAATTTCAAAAAAAATGCCAGATACTAATAATGTTTTTTCTTAACAAAATCATTCTATCAGAATTGTAGAATTATTCAAATCCTCAAAACCGGTTTAGTATAAACTGCTTAGAAAAAAACCTGGAAAATTAAGAGATTTTTATGAATTAAAACTATTTAAAAAAATAATCAGTGATCTCCATTCTTCTTTCTTGATACCTCTTAGAAATAACGACAACAAGTGCGGTCCAAATTCATTAGATGGTAGATATTTTTTACTTCTTTAATAAAGTTTCTAAAAACTAAATATGATGATTCCTAAATTGTAATAAAATATCTTATCACTTAATATGCATCGCAACATTATCATTCTTGTAGCATTTTTTGAAACACAACACGATGATATTTTGTGTAAATTTTTCACATCCCATCATTCAGATAAGGTGACAGCTGCAATCTTATAACATAGAGTATGGGTATCTTTTTTATTTTTCGAATCTAAATCTATCTATTTGTTTTCAAACATATATGTATGAGAATTTATCTATTTTCCTTAAATTTTGATTAAATTATTTAAAGGCTTAAAGCGCACCATGCGAATTTCTAATTTTAAACTTATTTAAAGCACATTACAATGATATTTTATATAAATTTTCCCACTCTTCCTTATTCAAATTAGGTGACAGCTGTAATCTAATAACATAGATTTGGATTATCTTTTTTACTTTTCGAACATAAATTTATCCATTTGTTTTTCAATTTATCAATTTGCTTCAAAACATAAATCTATGTAAGATTATTTATTTCCTCTAAATTTTGATTATATTATTTGAATAATTAAATTGCACCATGCTGATATCGACATTTTAAACATATTTTAAACACATTGCAATGATATTTCGTATCAATTTTTCACTCCCCATCATTCAAATTAGATGACATCTGTAATCTTGTTGCATTGAGTCAGGTTATCTTTTATTTTTGAGATTTAAATCTATTCGTCTCTTTTTTTAATCTATCTATTTGTTTTCGAACATAAATCAATATTCCTAAATTTAAATAAAAAAAGTGCACCATGCTGATATCGATATCTAATTTTAAACATATTTTAAACACATTGCAATGATATTTCATATTAATTTTTCACTCCCCATCATTCAAATTAGATGACAGCTGTAATCTTGTTGCATTAAGTCAGGTTATCTTTTATTTCTGAGATTTAAATCTATTCGTCCCTTTTTTTAATCTATCTATTTGTTTTCGAACATAAATCAATATTCCTAAATTTAAGTAAAAAAAAGTGCACCATGCTGATATCGATATCTAATTTTAAACATATTTTAAACACATTGCAATGATATTTCGTATTAATTTTTCACTCCCCATCATTCAAATTAGATGACAGCTATAATCTGTTTACATTGAGTTAGGTTATCTTTCATTTTCGAAATTTAAATCTATTCGTTTCTTTTTTAATCTCTCTATTTGTTTTCGAACATAAATCAATATGAATTTATCTATTTCCCCTAAATATTGATTACATTTTTTGAATACTTAAAATGCATCATGTGGATATCTAAATTTAAGTTTATTTTAAACACATTGCAATGACATTTTGTATGAATTTCTTCACTCTCCATCATTCAGATTAGGTGGCAGCTGTAATCTTATAACATAGAATGTGGTTATCTTAGATTTTTCGAATACAAAATAGTACGTCACCCCTCAATCAGATCATGCATAGGGATGTAAGATGGCAATTTATGAGAAGCAACCCTCAAATCCTGATGCAAATTTCTGCTCACTCGACTGTGGAATCGACACGCTCTCGGAATAAAATATTCTTTCTCCCCCCCCCCTTTCTGTATTTGCATATATTAATAGGATGTGATTGCTTCTTGCTTCGCCATAGATGAGGAGAAGGGAAAAGAATCTATAAACAGAAAGAGAGGAGCTGATTTTCCGATTTTCACTTTCTTCATTGAGTTTTTTATTTTCCATTTCACTTTCTTCTTGAGTTTTTTAAGGATGTGCCTCAACTTTATAAATTTTTCAAAAATTTATTTATTCAATTTGTAAAGCATGAGGTAAATGTATTACCAATTCTTACTCAAATCTCACAAATAGAAAATTCTGACTGAAAGACTTCAAAAGAGGCCTAATAAATTTTGGAGTTTGTTGCAACATAATATCATTTAAATTTCCTTCAGCCTTAATATGGTTCTAAGTTGAATTATCTTACATTACTTCTTAAGCTTGTTACACGATAAATATGGTTCAATTTAAAACCGTATTAAGAACGCAAAGTATGGGGATTCTTATGTTACTTCTTAATCATATTTACATCATTAACATGGTTCAATTTAACACCATATTAAGAATGCAGTGAATTATGAATCGTATAGTACTTCTTAAACTTGTTTATACTATAAACATGGTTCAATTTATCACAGTATTAAGAATGCAGCGAATTATGAATCGTATAGCACTTGTTTAACTTGTTCGTACAATAAACATGGTTCAGTTTGAAATCAAAATAAGACTTCAGTGAATTATGAATCTTATAGTACTTCTTAAACTTGTTAATACGTTAAACATGGTTCAGTTTAACACCGTATTAGGAATGCAGCGTATTCTGATTTTTAGAGTGTTTTTTAAATGCTTTGCAGTGTTAACACTATATCATGATTTAACGATAGATTAAACATTGTTCAGTTAAGCACAAAATTCAGAGTGTTTTTTTTAGAATCATGTTAGCAGGTTATTAAGTTTTATTGACACCGTATTATGATCCTAAGTGCTGTTATTATGGTTCAAAATTGAATTAATTTTTGTAAGTGTATACTAAAAATATTTTTAATTCAATAAATTACGCGTAATATCAATGAAAGTATTACAAAAACTGGAAACATTTAACAAGTGAAAATGAAAATATTAAAATACGTAAAAATATATTTGGCATTAAAAATCATATCTTTGTTTAAAATATTTTCCAAAAAGCAATTGCGATATGTTGGTTGGCCAACTTAGTCTAAGGGAAATTGTAAAGAAGAAGAACACCTGACAAAATACTTCGAAGAAATTTTAGCTTTAAACTTTTAATTTGATACTTCGAAGTTATTTTCGTTTTAAATCGATAAAATCTATTTGCGAAGCTAATTTGTGGGATATTTCAAATATAAGTATTATTCTTTCACTCGTTTATTGATTTATATCCATTTTTTACTATTTCATGCTTTTTCTTCTTCGGTTTATTCTTGACTTGATAATCCACTTTTTCTTTTTTTATTGACTAAATTTTAATTTTTACTCAATCATTTCTTCCGATACATTTCTTTTTATTTAATATATTTCTTCAATTTTCATTTTATTATTTCAGAATTTTCTTTCCTCATTGTGTCCAACTATTAATAGGTTTATTTGTCCTGTTCATTTCTAACTCCCTTCTGCCATTCACTTTTTCATCCTTCCACTTTTTATCCATTACGTTTCGTACAATCCGTGGTCTTAAAAATTCTATCTACATCTGCATCAATATTCTGTTATATATTTGCTTGAAAAATGTGTTGCCAAAATTACAAAGTAAAGATGCGCAAGTTTACAACGTTTAAAAAAAACGGTCGTCGTTGTAATTAAAATTATATATTTTTTTGTAATAACTTCACGCAATTTGACAGAGTCTTTAATGTGTACCAATCTGCATCTTAACATTAATGATGTCTAAAATACTTTTTATTTCATGTATTTAATTTCGATTACATACATAATGAAATTCTACTTATAGATAGGATTTTTTTTTATCGACCAGTCATTTAGTTCTATTTTACTCTTATAAACTGAAGTGCCATGAAAACTTTGCCATACTGTTTTTATTAATTGATTTTTCTTTATTTTTTCTATCCTGTCAGGTTCCTGAACCAGTCTATAATGTCTTCAATTATGACACACAATTATCTTCTTTATTATTTCGTCAGTTCTCTGAACGAAAAAAAAGAACAGTAGTTTCTTCCACTGGAAGATAATAATTTGTTTCATTAGAAAACAACTTCCGTCTATACTGTTCCATTAGGTTTCATAACGAAACAATAAAGAAAACAATAACTTATTGAATTAGATATTAGGAAATAACTTTCTTCCAACTTATTTCGTCAAGTTCCTGAAATTTTTTTAAAAAGAGTTTCTTCCACTAGAAAACAATGGTCTCTTCCATTGGGAGGTAATTCTTTTATCTATATTTTCATGTTTCAAAACCAATAAATAAAAAAATATTGTATTTGTTTATTAATCAGAAGGCAACTATCTTCCTTAATGTTTCGTCAAGTTCTCAAAAAGAAACAATATAGGTGACAACGATTTGTTACATTAGGAGACAACTTACCTCGATATTGGTTCATTATGTCCCACGACCAAAGAATAAAGAAGGCAATAGCTTCTTTAATTAAGAGATAACTCTATAACTAATAACTTTTATCTATATTTTCATGTTTCAAAACCAATAAATAAAAAATATTGTAAGTAGTAGGCGCCTCACTAGAGGGGACGGAAGTGACGTCACAGTCAACCGGTGCTTATTTCTGCCTCAACCGGAAGTTGCCTATTTCTGCCCGCCCATAAACCAGATGTGCTTATTTCTGCCCGCCCATAAACCAGAAGNAAACTGGAAACATTTAACAAGTGAAAATGAAAATATTAAAATACGTGAAAATATATTTGGCATTAAAAATCGTATCTTTGTTTAAAATATTTTCCGAAAAGCAATTATGATATGTTGGTTCCCTTAGTCTAAGGGAAATTGTAAAGAAGAATAACTGACAAAATCGTTCGAAGACAACAATAGTGAAATAAGAAATTTTAGCTTTAAACTTTTAATTTGATACTTCAAAGTTATTTTTGTTTTAAATCGATAAAATCTATTTGCGAAGCTAATTTGTGGGATATTTCAAATATAAGTTTTATTCTTTCACTCGTTTATTCGTTTATATCCATTTTTTACTATTTCATGCATTTCTTCTTCCTCTCTTCCGCTTATTCTTGACTTGCTAATCCAGTTTCTCTTTTTTTATTGTCTAAATTTTAATTTTTACTCAATCACTTATTCCGATACATTTCTTTTTATTTAATATATTTCTTCAATTTTCATTTTATTATTTCAAAATTTTCTTTCCTGATTGTGACCAACTATTAATAGGTTCATTTGTCCTGTTCATTTCTAGCTCCCTTCTGCCATTCACTTTTTCATCCTTCCATTTTTTATCCATTAAGTTTTTTCATCCGTGGTCTTAAAAATTCTATCTACATCTGCATCAATATTCTGTTAGAAAAAATTTGCAATAAATTGAATATTCTATATTTGAGTGAAAAAATTTTTGCCAAAATTATAAAGTAAAGATGTGCAAGTTTACAACGTTTTAAAAATATATTTTTTTATAATAACTTCTCGTAATTTGGCAGAGTCTTTAATGTGTACCATACTGTATCTTAACATTAATGATGTCTAAAACACGTCTATTATGACTTTTTACTTGAAGTATTTCATTTCGATTACTTACATAATGAAATTCTACATATAGATAAGAATTTTTTTTTTTATCGGCAAGTCATTTAGTTGCCTTTTACTCTTATAAACTGAAGTGTCATGAAAACTTTGCCATACTGTTTTTATCAATTGATTTTTCTTTATTTTTTCTATCCTGTAAGATTCCTGAACCAGTCTTTAATGTCTTCAATTATGACACACAATTATCTTCTTTATTATTGCGTCAGTTCTCTGAACGAAAAAAAAGACAGTAGTTTCTTCCACTAGAAGATAATAATTTGTTTCATTAGAAAACAACTTCCATCTATACTGTTCCGTTAGGTTTCATAACGAAACAATAACGAAAACAATAACTTATTGAATTAGATATTAGGAAATAACTTTCTTCCAACTTATTTCGTCAAGTTCCTGAAATTTTTTTTAAAAGGAGACCACAGTTTCTTCCACTAGGAAACAATAGTCTCTTCCATTGGGAGGTAATTTTTTTATCTATATTTTCATGTTTCAAAACCAATAAATAAAAAAATATTATGTTTGTTTATTAATCAGAAGGCAACTATCTTCCCTAATGTTTCGTCAAGTTCTCAAAAAGAAACAATATAGGTGACAACGATTTGTTACATTAGGAGACAACTTACTTCGATATTGGTTCATTATGTCCCATGACCAAAGAATAAAGAAGGCAATAGCTTCTTTTATTAAGAGATAACTCTCTCCTCACTAATTTCGTCAAATTCCTGAATGAAATAATAAAGGAGTCAAGATTTTTTCATGAAGACAAAATAGTCTCTTCTATTAGGAAGCAATTCCCTGATCCATTGTTCCGTTAGGGCTCAAAGCCAAAATAATAATAATAATAATAATAATAAAGAAAGAAATCGTATTTTTTCATATTAGAGGACAATATTATATCGTCAGTTATCTGAATAAAGCAATCAAGACAATATTTTCTTCAATTAGAAGACAATAATTTGTTTCTAGTGAGAAAAATTTCCTTCGATATTTTCCCATTAGCACCCCCTACCATATGATAATCATTTCCTCCATTAAGAGACCACTCCCTTGGATATTTTTCTGTCAGGACCATAAGCCAATCAATAATACAGGCCTTAATATTGCCAAAATGAAATATTTATAATAAAAAATATATAATAAAAAATATATAATAAAAAATATATAATAAAAAATATGTAATAAAAAATATATAATTAAAAGTATATAATAAAAGTATATAATAAAAGATATATAATAAAAGTATATAATAAAAAATCTATAATAAAATTATTACCTTTAATTAGTAGACAACTACCTTCTCTATTGTTTCGTCAGATCACGAAAAATCAAAATTTAAAATTTCTGGCTAAATTGTTATGGTACTTACGTTTGTAAGAAGAAAACGTAACTAAAAACCTGATAAATAAAGTAAGGAGAATTTTTGTGCTGAGCTGGAATATAATAATGTAAGAAAACAAATTTTAAAGCGTAAAGATTAAGTTTAAAAAAATAGGTTGATGTTTTGGTAATTAGTAATTTTTGGTAATTTTCAGTGTTATGAATATGCAATTAAAAGTAATTTTTATGCTGAAATAGGGGACAGGAAACAGGAATATTTTTCTTTGTTTCAAATCGACTTTATCTCACAATCCTTGTGAGTCTCTTATCACCCTCTAAGAAAAGTTAGGAGGAGGAAGATGAAATAGGACCTCCTGATTCTCCCATCATCCACCGCCCCCTCACTAAGAGAACAGATCCCTAGGGTTAGAGAACTCACCCCCACCTAAGATAAGCGTGCGACTGCAGTTGGACCAGAAAAGATAGTTGTTTGAATAATTCTCGCATTCCTGCCCCGGCACGAAAGCCCCTGACTAACGCCCCATCCTAAGAAGCACCCCAATGATTTAAGACGACGCGCCCCTCGTAAATTCCAAGTCGCTTGTCAGATACACAATTACTTCTAAGAAAACCCTTTTTTTATTTCTCCCAACTCTGTCTTTGAAAAAGGGGAAGCGGAATGGAGTTGAGAATACTTTTTGCTGCTTTCAGCAAAAAAGGAAAATGCGAAGGTGACGAAAATGATTTGAGAATGAAGGAATCTAACGCTCCTTTGCCCCAACACCCTATGAAGCAGGAACAAGAACACACACACGAAAATTTTTGTTTTCTTTCACATTTTTTTTTCTATTTTAAAACACCAACATCTCCCCCATGACTCAATACGATCCCGATGTATATTTATTTGTTTTATATTATGCTGTTTGTCAAAAATTCGATGACAAGTTCATTTCTTCCAGAAAAATGGGAAATTTGAATTTTTTTTTCTTTTCAAAAACATATTTCTTTGAAACATGTGTTATTTATCTTGCTCTCTAATTCCCTGAAAAGGATCAAACATTTGCCATTCAATTTATTAGGACTATTACAGACAATATTGCTTTCATAAAAACAAATTTCTATCTTGTAAATTCACGCATGACTAAAAACATCAAAATATTACATTGTATCTTTCAGCTACATATCCCTAAAACGATAATTTTTAAGGAAATCCCCCTCCTCTTTTTTTTTCCTTGCACGATATAAAATATATTTCTAAAATTATTTAGAATAAACACTGCAAATATGCCCAAAAATTTAGAGATTATTAATTTATTAAGTTGTGAAATAACCCAAAATGTATTTGAATTTTTTTAATTATTAATATAAATCGTAAATCTAAACGTAAAGTTTAGTTTTAATATATCATTCGGCATAAAAGTTTTTTTTAAATTGTTTATATATTCAAATTCCTGATACTACACCTTTAAAAATACTGGTCTATGCTAATCTGCATTATTGTACAAATATTCTGTATATTGAGTTGAATTAATATACTTGCAAGATTTTTCATCATAATGGTTGACTATGCAATATTACTGCTCAAATTAATGCAACAGTAAGATTGCAGAAAAACTGTGAGACACTGTTTTTTTAAGTGACGATATTATGGTTCAAACTTAAGCCAAAATTTCTAAGACCATAACATGCAGTGTAAATCAACAATGCGCAAAAATCTGTATTGTAACCTCCGAAAAAGGTCCGACTTTGTTTCATGCCGGTGGCAACGTTCATGAAATAATTGTTACAAAAAGAAAAATGTGAAGATTATTTAATTCAGATTGTATTTTTAAGTTAAAACCATTTCCATTTTGATTAGACTTGCTCTTTTTAAAAGTAACAATAGTTTGAATAATCAATTTTTATACTTGTTTACATTTACCCCTTCACTTACTTTAGATCAAAAATTTAAAAAATACCCACCAGACAACACATGGAAAGCAGTATGGAAAGTGCTTTGCAGTTAAGGGTGGGCACTTTCCTTATTACGGTATATTTTTACAAAATGTAGCACACAATTTTTCATATGAAACTTTCTGAGAAGGGATCTTTCTGTGCCAAATGGGTTTTTTTTGTTCTATTTTTTTAAAATGAAAATCATGGTTGTGCTGTAATTAATCTAAATTATTGTGTAATAATCGAAAAATATCTATTAAGTACGCATTTTAGCCATGTCGGTCTCGAAATGTAACATATTTGGTCATATGTATGCTATTCTAGGTACTTTCTCATCAGAACATTTTCCTCTACTTCCACCATTATTATTGGACATATCCATGGTAAAGCTGGCCTTTAAGCATAACCAAGGCTACGAGAGCCATTTTACATCATTTTCTAGTGATTTTGCAAATTACGACTCTATGCTGTTCCTGTGCTCATGCGTTTTAAAATTCGAAGCAGAAAACAACCTCAAGTTGAACTTTAACTTTTGAAGCGCAGCACAGTTTCAATAAATCAGAATTTGAAATTCATGAGAAAAAAGTGACGTGCTAGTGTTGATTCTGTATTTCCTTGTAACATTTCTCACCTTAGTTAATAACTATATTTTTTGGTTACCTAATTAAAATATTTCGATGGGATTTCTTAGCTTTGAAATTGTTACGTATTAAAATTCGTCTTTCCTTTTAAACTTACTGGAATCGTTAGTTCTCCTTGGTCGGTTGTTAATATTATGCGTA
Organism: Parasteatoda tepidariorum; assembly: GCF_043381705.1. Lineage (NCBI taxonomy): Eukaryota > Metazoa > Arthropoda > Arachnida > Araneae > Theridiidae > Parasteatoda > Parasteatoda tepidariorum. The sequence continues at coordinate 15,271,970 of NC_092211.1, forward strand.
TTTCTTGAAAATAAACTGATAACAGGTAAATGTACTTGGAAATTAAGCAATTGTTGAGTCTAATATGTCTAGAAACAACAATATCGGGGAAAATATTTTAAACACCTAATGATGATAAGCTAAATTAATAACGAGGGCGAAACTTAAGTTCTCAATACAGATTAAAAGATTTAACATCTGGATTTGGACTACCTAATTAATTTTTAGGTCATGCGTTTTCAGAAACTTTATCCAGTATTTTCGATAAACAGAACTATAACATTAATAAAGTTTTATATTATTCAAATTATGAATAGCTGATTGAATACACTCTTGTACATAAATTAAGGATAATGCCAGTTCTAGCAAATAAAAGTTCAGAAATGAAACAAATGTGACTTCTTCATAAAGTCCATTCATTAAAGAAAAGATAAAGAGCAAAACAATGGTTTATGTATGAGGATACCATTTATAAAAACCACGACTTTTTTTCCCTAAAGCAAATATAAAAAATATTTCCTTTACAGGAACTTATTACCACATGATTATGATTACTAATACATTGTATATTTTCCATGTGATGAAATATAGTTCGCATAACGCCTAGTCATGCCGAGTATCAAATTATCGAGCTGATTTTGGGGAAGATGCACTCAGCAATGCTCTCCAAAATTTCCGGTACACATGTAGGAAATGGTTATCCGGCCTTAGCTCGACGGCCAAGCATGTCTCACATATGCTCTATCGGATTTAAGTGAGTTGATAATGCTTGCCCTTCCATACAAGCGATATCCTCAATCTTAAAGCATTCATTTACGATGTTTGTACGCTGAGAATGGGCGATAACTGGGGCTAATAGGCACCACCATAACTGCGTCGTTTAATGATGTTGTCTTGGTGTTGTCAGGTACCTGGCTTCTCGATATGAAAATCCAACGTGAATCCGACTGCAATCTAAACTTGAACTTGTCCGAAAAAATCACACAAGTCCATTGTGACGCAGTGTGACAAGTCCACACTGCATGTCCTCGATTCCTGGCTAATCATTGGTGACGGTAAGTTGCCAGCAGCGAAGATATCTGACAGGTCTACGAGCATATAGTCCAAGTTTCCCAAACTAGGCGATAACTGTGGCTAATCGGCACCACCGTAACTGCGTAGCTTAATGATGTTGTCTTGGTGTTGTCGGGTACCTGGCTTCTCGATATGAAAGTCCAACGTGAATCAGTCTGCAAGCTAAACTTGAAATAGTCAGAAAAAATCACACAAGTCCATTGTGACGATATCCACACTGCATGTCCTCGATTCCAGGCTAATCCTTGGTGACGGTAAGTTGCCAGCAGCAAAGATATCTGACTGGTCTACGAGCATATAATCCAAGTTTCCGAAACGCTCGTACACGGTTTACTCTCAAACTCTGGTACCCGTGGCTACAGATAACAGACGAGACATGTCGGATGCTGTGCTTTGTCTTCTTGTTTTGGCAGTTACTGCCAAATACCGGTCTCCATTCTGCGTTGTCACTCGGAAACGATCTATACTGTAATGTCTACTGACATTTCCATCATCTTGGAATCGTTGACAAAGTCAAGAGATGACACTTTGGTCACTTCCAAGTTCCTCGAATACTTCCATCTGAGCGCCAATACTACAGATAATTCTGCCACGTAAAAAATCATCTACGTTCGTCCTCCGTGCCATAGTATTTGGTTATGGTCCTGTGCGGCACAGAGCACTTGTGAACAATTTCGATTCTTTACCACCATCCCTTATATACCCTCTCTTACACTCTCGTCATTGTGACATACTATTAGTGTCATGTAGTGGCTTCTTGTAATTTGCATATTATCCTTTAAGATGCATTTGATCATTCTACAGGTGCAATTTATACTTCAGAGTTCAACTTCCTTGTAATTTTGCCTTATCCTTAATTAATGTACATGAGTGTATTTGCAACACTTATTAAAATTATAAAAAATACTTTTTTAATCCTTTTTAGTTTTAAAAAGTCTGGTTTGGATAGCTTCAAATCTTAATTATATATATTTTTTTCATAACTATTTTGTTATAATCACGATTGTTTTAAGCGCATTTATTTTAATCATAAGGACACGAATATTTTGAAACAAATTTTTCATTTTCCTTTAGTGAAAACATCGAAAATGTCTAGAGTAATATTTCCGTGTGTAAAATTTTATCATTTACAGATTTGTATAGTATGTCTTATTTGTCAAATTATTAATTAATGATTCATATGTGAACATAGTAAATAATATTATTTTAGCTTCAACTGTATAACCATATAGTAAATATACGTATTGCTTTTTTACTTTTATCTGCAGATTTTATTTCTATTTGTACTTTATGTGCACATTTATCTTAAATTGCAAATTATATGATTAAATGGCTAGTTGACTAGATAGTATGCAACTATGTGTATAAATTTGGAATAGATATTACTAGTCATCATATACATAAATCATGAAGAAGCTTAGCTGGGTTTCGAGTCTAACAAAATAAAAAACTCGTAAAAACTTTTATGTCTCGTATTCATGGAGAACTAGGCCTGCTCCGCGGAATTTCCGGGTCACTTTCCCCCGACTTGTCCGTCGTTTCCTAGCCGCAATGGCTGCATCGTCTTCCGGCTGCGACCTTTCTCGATATTCGTCCGGAAACGGAACTGTCGAGATAGATTGTAAGTCAGAAACTTCTGAAAATTGATATTCAACTGTTACTTTTCATTTACAAGTAAAGGAATAAATAAATAAAATATTGAATTTAAAATTGCATTAAATTAGTTTTATTTTAAAAATAAGTTATAGTCAGTCTTCTAAATAAAATGCTGTCAAGGTTTCGTATTTTTAAATTTTGCTTTTAACGTAAAGCGGCAATTAAAGTACAAACTGCTGAAATTTGCTATTCAAAATTAAAATTTAAAATTTGATATCCAAATTACATATTTACTTACCGAATTTAAAATTTGAAATTTGATATCCAAATTACATATTTACTTACCGAATTTAAAATTTGATGTCCAAATTACATATTTACTTACCAAATTTAAAATTAAAGTTCGCTTTTTTTTATTAAAACATTTTAATAAGTTCTAAAAATTCTGTTTTCAAGAATTTTTTTCTTTCTCTTACATTTTGTGTGAATATGAAAATATGGCATATGAAAAAGACAAGACCTAATGACAGAAAAATAATTATGATTTAATAAAAACGATATTTGGAAAAAAAATTTATTCTTCATAATATTCTTCGTGACTTATTTAAAGTAAACATCAGGAGAGTCTGCAGACTTAAAATTTAAATGCAGATCTTACTTTCACTGCAACGCTTGTTAAACAAGCTGGTTTTTATTTCAATATTTTGTCGTCTTACAGCTCAGTTCAAAAGTTTTTATACGTAGCGTTTGTCTCACATATATTATAAAAATTAGCTTTTACTTTTAATGTTTGTTTAAAGAACACGCAATATTTAAAAAAAAGTTTGGTTCACAAGACCCAACTCTTTCAAGGATTATACTTCCTTTTTATACTGCATAACAAATCAGAACTGTTTGTCGATTGAATAATGCGTTATTTTAACAACTTATATTTATTGCATTTAAATTAAAGTTTGTGCTTAGAAAATTATAATACTTTTGAATGTGTATTTTTCACAGATCTAAATTTAGTTTACAATTCATTTCCAAATCATTTAAATCCCCAGACACATTTTAAAGCGCTTTTTTTTTCTACGAGCAAAAATAAAAGTTTCTAGTTATTTTTTCTTAGTGTAATTCAGATTCATACCATAAAAACAATAATTAAAGAGTTTTGCATGCTTAAGTTCAATATACTTCATGCCAAGTTATATTTAATGAAGCAAAGTTACAAGAAATAATATAAACAATTATGAAGCAAGTTAACATCGGGCTTATTAGAGCGTCTTATAAAACTAAATAAGGACATGAATAAAACTGAAAGAATTTTAAAAAATGAATTCAGATCCTAAAAATGAATCCTATTACTAAAAAATAAATAAATATTGATAAAAAAAAATGCTAAAACATATTTAAATTAAATTTCGTCATTAAAAATTTAAAAAAAAAACTGAAATTAGCAACAAAATGAATCCTTTTGGCAGAGTGATTTTTTATAATTATATTTTTGCGTAGCATTTAATGGATGATGAAAACAAAAATAAAAAGCACATTTTTTCTGTGATGCGTTCATAAGAAATTTTCTAATGAGATAAAATCAGTTTTTTCGTAAAAATGATTAAAATGAACAAAATTAAAGATTTTATAAGACTAATTCTATGGATTTTCTGATGTATTATTTATTATTATTTATTTTATTATTTTTATGAACTACTTTGTCAACTTTTGAAATTATTTATAATACAAAATCGATCAAAAGATATGTCTCCGCGGAAAATTGCATCAACAATTCAAATTACAAACAGTTATTTAATTTCGTATAATACTGCCGAGAGATCACAATTCATACAGCTTATCATTAAAAGTTTTCTTTTAATGGCTTATTCATAATCCACATCAATAGTTTTGATTTAGTCCTTTTTTTATAGTGAAAATGGTTAAACTACACTAAATCAATCATTAAAAGACTGTTAAGACTATTAAGAATTCTACAGTTTCTTTTATTATCAAAGCTATTACGTGACAGTTGTATTGTTATTTAAAAAAAAAATTTTTTTTTAACTTTTTAACTACTCTTTTTACCTTCAAAAAATGTACTGACACTACAAAGCCTAAACAATGATATCATTTTCTTTAATATTGTGGACATCTTTCGGTAGTAACGCGGACACCACATAGTTTATCAGGGAAAACTTATCATTTCACTATTACATCAAGATTTGATGGTGACTGTGTCAGATCTCTTATTCCTGAAAGATTTTTATTCTAATTTGAATGTATGCACATAGCTTTTAGGCAAACATAGTGTTGCCAATCTCGGAACATTAACTTAAAGGATTGCGCCTTCTTGTGGGATGACATAAACAAGATTCTTCCATTATGGAAATGTGGGAGGCTTTATTAAGCGTAATTGCAGAAGTGGTCACAGCTGTTCCTTGATTTGTGTGACCTTTAGGTATTGCGGATCCATTGCTCTTACAACATACAACACCCTGAGGACACTCCGTGCAGGGTTGCCATAATGTCGCCAAATGGTCATCGGAATTTCGCCAAAGTTGTTGCTAAACCACACATGGTGAAATGATTTGTTCACTTCTTTAAATATTTCCAACTTATTGATGATAAACCAAAAGAAAAACGAGATTGCCGATTGATAAAATGATTTTTATAATTAATTTCTTGATTGAAAATTACGATTGACTTTTTTTTTATTAAGCAGATTATGTCAATATCTTAATCTATTTTCCCAATAAAACTGTTATTTATATTATTAAAAAAAAGTCTATATCATGAAAATCTATCTTAAAAATCTATATTGCTATCTGCAAATCATGTATCATGCAAAACTGTATCATGCAAAGTCTTGTGATTTAGTTTTAACTTCATAAATTTGTTGTTCATCAAAAATTCATACAAATTTCTGTAAAAATAGTTTTAACCGCAATCATAAATAGTTTTTAACCATTATCATAAAAATCTATATTGATGAATAGTGCACCTCATGCAAAATCTTATGATTTAGTTTAAACTTCGTAAATTTGTTTTTCATAGTTAATTTCATTCAAAATTCTGTGAAAATAGTTTTTAGCCATAATCTTATTTCCTAAATTCTGTTCCCACCGAAAAAAATATCTATATTTTACACATTTAATCATTCATTGCCATTTAGGAAAGAATTTGAAAATAAATTCCTCCAGAATGACCTATGTCCTTGCAGGAAATATGAAATTCATTTTTTTCACTTGTTAAAATTATTTTTTTTAACTAATTTTCTGAAATAAAACACTTTAAGGCTTCAAAACTAACTAATTTCTGAGATTTAGTGTGTATTAATTTAAACGTAACTGATATTTTCTAAAAGTTTTAAGATATTTGTTCCATTTATAAAGCTATTTGAGTTTACACTTGCCATTTTAGTCATTCCTACTCATACAAAATTTATATTAACTTCCACTCGGTGAATACAATTCTGGTAAAATCACCTTAAAAATGTGTATGCCACTTCTGGTGAAAAAATAAATTGGGTAAAAAAACCAAACTATACGGCATTTGAACAATTCATTTAGTAATTTGATCTCATGGTTATGGTTACCGGAAATTTTGGTTTTCAAAATAATAGCTCTTATTTCTAAAAATTTAGTAAAAAATACAATACTGAAGAGTAAATTTAACCGAATAAATGTTTTTTATACCATGCTTTAAGAAAACATGATAAAATTACCAAACTTTGCCACATTTACCAAATTTTATCTTATATTATAAAACCATATTTTATTGTTAATTTTACCAAAATCATTAAAAAGCACTTCGGTCAAAATTATTGAGCTTTTTTGGTGTTCCCAAACAGGATAAATTTTGCCATATTCTGGTATGTTTGACTATACTTTTTTTCAGTACAGTAATCGACAGAAGTAAGACATTAGATTTCAATTTGAAAGACCGGTGACCTAGCCTCCTAGCGGGTAGTTTTTTAGAATTGCGTGAAAATATTCTATCAATTTTTTAGGAAAATTATTGCAATGATTTATTAAAGAAAAGTAAAAAAAGAAATCAAGCTTTACATTTTTTGCACACATTGGAGCAAATTTTTCACGGGTACAAATTACGATATTTTAAGAAACTTTCTTTGTTTTCTTTTTCTTTAATGTGTAGTGGCAGTCTTAAAGCAATAGTTTTTATGGTGGTTGAAAGCATAGTTGTTCAACAGTTGAACACAATTGTTCAATTGAGATAACACATATTTGGTTCTATAACGATAATACAGAAATGGATTTTAGTTATGACACGGAATCGGTTTTATGTTTATATTCTGGAATTGAATAAAACAGTAACAAATTTTTCAAAAAGCTCTTCTTTACTAATCCCATTGTAGTGTTCCTTTAACTTTAACATAGTTGTGAGACAAACTATTTTTTTTCCTAAAAGAGCATTTTTTTATAAATAATTTATCTATAACAAAGCATTTAAAATAATGTTAAAACTTTTGTTATAAAAACTTTTAATGTATCACTTGTTTAGAAAGCATATGTAGAGTAATTCAACGTGGGAAATATCATAATCTTACTTTTGTAGTCACACAATATGAATTTTATTTAATTCGTTTACTTATGTCGCAATTATTATACCCATATGTCACTTTCTATGTTTCTATATTTTAAATAAACCCTAATGTTCCCGAAAAATAGTTCAATTCCCATTGATGTTACTTATTTTTTGAAATTTATCTCATTTCCTATATATAAATTTATTAATTAAGGCACACAAAAATTTATTACTCACTCATAAATTCTACTAAATTTTTTTTAAAAAGAATAACATGATAATATTTATAATTGATAATCAAAATCTGTGCCATTTTGTTTTCCTATTACTTTTAGCATTTTTTTATAGATGTTGCCATGAATAATTGCACAGTTTTGCCAATTTGTTGATAAGCAGCCAAATCTGGAAATCTATTTGGTGGTTGGACTCCGCCTTATCTTTTATTCCTTTTTAGAAACATGGCAAGAGGGGGGAGAGCAAAAGGGAACTGTCTTCTCCCCATCCAAAAGAATAGATGGGGGGAGGGTATGGAGATTGGGAGATTTATGATTGGTATAGGCAGTTGTAAGCAGCTGGTCCTTTTTCGGAACTAACAGTTCCCCATATAATTGTACTTTGACTAGTCATCGGCAATGTTAGGCCATTGCAAACATCATATTTGTGAATAAATATTTGAGGATTATTTTTTCCTTGTTAAAATATTAAATATCTGTGTAGATACATTTTCTTTATTCTTTTTTTTTCTTTCTCTTTTGTTATTTTTTAGTTTTATTCAATGGTAAATTCCTAGCAAATTTTACTTCCTTGATTTTTTTTTAAAAATTGAATCCATTAGTATTTTAAGCGCTTATTTATTAATAAAATAGTCATAGTAGTTTGACTAGTCATCGGCAATGTTATGCCATTGCAAACATCATATTTGTGAGTAAATATTTGAGGATTATTTTTTCCTTGTTAAAATATTAAATATCTGTGTAGATACATTTTCTTTATTCTTTTTTTTTCTCTTTTATTATTTTTTAGTTTTATTCAATTGTAAATTCCTAGCAAATTTTACTTCCTTGATTTTTTTTAAAAAAATTGAATCCATTAGTATTTTAAGCGCTTATTTATTAATAAAATAGTCATAGTAGTTTGACTAGTCATCGGCAATGTTAGGCCATTGCAAACATCATATTTGTGAATAAATATTTGAGGATTATTTTTTCCTTGTTAAAATATTAAATATCTGTGTAGATACATTTTCTTTATTCTTTTTTTTTCTCTTCTGTTATTTTTTAGTTTTATTCAATTGTAAATTCCTAGCAAATTTCACTTCCATGATTTCTTTAAAAAATTAAATCCGTTTGTATTTTAAGCGCTTATTTATTAATAAAATACTTGAACCACTTTCGCAAAAATATTGTTTGTTTTTCTTTAATTAATATCGATCGGATGTAAACAAATTTATCTGTTATTTACAAATTGATTACTGACATTTGCAAATTTATCCGTTAATTAATATCGATCTGATATATACAAATTTATCTGTTATACGTTATAAAAAATTTAAACTAAGTTACTAAGTATTTGAATTTTCTTAAAACTTTTTGAAACAAATAATTACTCTAATAGCAATGTTTTCCTCATAAAGTAGAACCTCGACCAAGATTCATAAGGTTTAAACATTATTTGATAAAAATATATTTACTCTTCTAAAAAGCGCTGCTGTAAGAAAATAATACTAAATTCCCCAGTCTATTTTTTTAATTAAAAATCCTTAACGGTGAAAAAATATGAGTGATCACACTAGAATTTTACTTTTATTTTTCTAACCGTCCGGGGGGGGATTCAAAGCATGGAAATCACTCATATTTTACACTCACAAAGGGTAACCTTGAAAATTATAAATTTAAAATTCTCGTGAAATATGGAATAAATATTTTTCCAAATCAAAATCGTATTCTTTGAACGAACAAGAAAGAAAAATAACTCGTTTGATAAGTTTGATCTTACTAAAACCGTGTATAGAGAACGCCTCTCATAACTGGCTTTAAAACAGATATTTTTTGAAATTTTTGAGGAAAACGAAACTTTAGTATTTCCATAAAAGGATATAAATGTTCATTTAAATGACGATAAATAAATTTCTTCGTTTTTCGAATTTTATCACATAAAAAGCATGTTAAAAGTGTAAAAGGCTGCTATTTCATTATAAAAGTAATTAAAAAACTTCAAGATTTTATTTATGAAATATTTTAAGCAAATTGTCAATCTGTTACTGCTTTGGTGATAGTAAAAGAAAGAAAAATTAAAAATAAGCATATTTTTTGTAGAGTAGAAGGATACAATCCTGGGCAGTACTGTATCACGTCATTGCATAAATATATAGAAGAGAAAGTTTTTGACCGTGGAAAATCGTCAAAAATTAAATTCTATGAAATTCTATTCAGCTCAAGCATTGTAGCGTGATAAGTGATCAATTTCTCAAGCTATTACACCTTGCCATTCAGTTTTTTAAGGTCATTAAATTATTCTTACAGTAGAACCTCGATTTAACGTACTATGATTTAAAGAATTCTCCGATTTAACGAGCATTTTCTCTGTCCCGACAAAAAGGGTGTTAAAATGCTCTTTTTTAACGAATTTTTAGCTTTGATTTAACAAACAATGTTTGGAAAAGAATTTGCACATAAAACTAAAACTTAAAATTTTTCGCACTTAAAATTTTGAATATTTCACACCCTGATCTAAGTGTTTTATATGTATATATTATGTTTTGAGTTTTAAAAGCAAGTAGCGTTGAAGAATAAAAATTATTTAAAAGTTGATTTCCAAACATATAACTTATAATTTTTAAGCTCGTAGTAAACAATAATATATTTTTTTCATATCTGTATATCTAAGGGTATTTTGCATTGATATTTTTATACCATGCTTTTTACAAAAATTTATATTCTATTTAACGAATTGCTCCGATTTAACGAATGGATTTGTCTGTCCCAATCATTTCATTAAATCGAGGTTCAACTGTACTTCACTCGCAATGCTTTAGAATGACACCGCACTTGATTTAAAGACTGTGTATAGCCTTAGAGTTTATTGGTTCTTTAACATTGCAAAATATGTATATTACTGTTGGTCTATGAAGTCCGGCATCCCATATAACGCCTGAAATCGACCGGCAAATTATGAAATGAATAATCTTTCCCATATTTCCTAAATTGACTAATTTAAAAAAGGCTATCTATGTACGAAATATGAAATATTTCCCCAGTTTCCTATTTTGCCTAAATAACATTTGTAAATATTTATAGAACACCTATTATAGTTCGTCTACGGCAAGAATTCCCCAGCCACAAAGTCTGAGGCCATCTGCTGATATGGAAAAAAGAATAGCGCATTTCAGGCAGGGTAGCTTCTCCTCCCTCAATGGCTAACACAATAGACCGAAGAAAAAGATTCCGTTTTATCGTCGATCCCACACCCCTACTTGAAATAGTTATACCTCGTTACCATAGTCAACGCCACCGGCCCAGACGAATGGATAGGGGAGTTCTTATTTTAGACAAACTATATTCTATACAATAAATAGGAAAAATATTTAACAATTCTCCTATTTCATATTTTACCTGAAACATCAGGTACTTCTATAGAACGATTGATGGTAACATGCATACCTTTTTTTTAAAATTTAAATTGAACGCCAAGTATATATTATTACATTCTAGTTTTGAGGCCATACAGAGTTTTTTCTAGTACAGATAGACCAGAATTCTAGCCTCTGAAATGCATATTAAAATTAATAATTTGATAAAATATAGAAATCGCTTATATTTTTCGTAGCTAATAAATTTCATCACATTTTTTGTTCTCGGAATCCCAGACAGGAGTTGATTGCCTTAGATTCCCAAACTGCCCCTCAATGGCCAAAGCTGAATATTAGGTTGATAAGCGGCTAAATGAAAGACAAACATCAGAACGATTTACTTCATTCCGCCGTCCCCTTATTAATAATAGAACGGCACCAATCAGCGGGTGGGGTGCTAAGATGCCCTTTTCAAGCAATCATAATTCCCGGGGGAGGAGAAGCAAATGGCGGGGGCATGAGGGGGCTAGATAAAGGAATCCATATGCAATTACTAGAAGACAGTAAGCAGCTGTGGATCCTTACAAGAACTAGATACGGAGGAAAGGATCTAATCTACAAAGGGTGAGGGTTGATTTGGAGGGTTGGGTGAGAAAGCGGGGGTTGAAATGAGAAGAAAAAGGGTTAGAACCCTGGAATAGATGCGGGTATCCTTTCATTCTCTGTTATTTCCAGGGATCGCTTTAATTAAGTTCTCTCCCTGGGAAACTTTGAAGCAACTTCCTTAATCACAGCACCGCCATTAATTCCTTTGGTTGCTATGGTTACGGAACTGGAAGGGGTGGACGGTGTTCAAAGAGGGGGTTTATATCGATTTCGAAGCTTTTTTAGGGGGTGGGGAGTTACCTCTCATAGTGGGACCTGTTTTGCATGAGTTGTATTTGGTATTTGAAGTTAATTAGGTGAAAATTGGATCGTTGGATTTTGTACAAAATATCTTAAAAAAAAAAAACATTCGAGTTAGAGAAATTAATCATTTGACTCTGTCGCATAACTTATGACTTTTGTGTACCCTTTCTAAATTTTTCGCAATGCTGTGTACCACTAATAAAAAATGAATGCATTTTTTACTATAAAAAAATTGTGCAAAAGTTAAAAATCACAACTGACTGTTGACACCTGGAACTATTAACTGCTAACTCCGAAGAAAATTGCTAATAAAAAAATATGCAATCGTAAATTTTCATGGCTAACTTTGTTTTTTTTTTTTTTTTTTTAAATTTAAATTTTTGTTTGTTGCAAGAAATTTCGCATAAGAACGCGTACTCCAGCTAAACTGTTCCCGTAGCCCCGGGGGTACACCTACCACACTTTGGGAAACACTGTTAACTCATTGGGAGCAGACGGTAAAAACCGTTATGATGTGTTTTATTTTGTATGATAGATTAATTTGGCGTTGAATCTGATTATTAATAATAGTTGAAATCCATAATTAAGAAATGGATCCAATTAATTGAACTCAGGATATTTCGATGAAATTTTTTATCTTGAAAAAAATGTACCATGAGTATTCTTTTAATCATATGAGTATTTCTATAATTAATGTATTATTTTGGTCTATATTGTACTGTAATTTTTTTCACTGACGTCGTACAAAGTATAAATAAAACTAAGTTATACCTAGAATTCCTTTTGATCTCATGATCAGATTTTAAAAACTAAAACGCAATGTTTATGAATCCAAATGAAAGTGCTGACAGTAACTCAAGTTACAAAAATCAGATACAGTAACGTACTTTTTCTGAAAACTATGCCTTTTTTCACTAGAGTAAATTTTGACTCCTAATAAACAGGAAGAAAGCGTTAACCATAATCTGTAAGATATGGTCCCAGCTTAGTCAAAAGTTCCAGATTCTTATTTTCAGTTTTTGCATATTTCACAGCATTTCTGTCACTAATTGCACAATTCTTTGAAGCCTTCTTATAAAACTAATTATTACCAGTCATTTGATATTTTTTATACTTTTATAATTAATTAATAATTAAAAAAATTTTGTACATTCTAAAAAAATGTCATTTTAAATTATGAAATTCATACCTTGTACGAAATCATTTGCATAGTGTCTCTAAAAAACTTAAAACATTACTTTATTTCATTAATTTTTTGGGGTGAACTAATTTACCTAATTCTTCCCCATTTTGAATTCTGTCACTAAAATTTACATAGTTTAATCATTTTTAAGTTAATTGATAATAAATATTAGGTAAATATTCTTATAAATGAGAACAAAAATATTTCTATTCATTTAATTGAAATGTCTTTGTGGGATTTATTGTTAAAAAATTTTTAAAAAAAATGCATAGTGACTTAAAGTCACGTTTCAGCGCATTACTAATAATAAAAGTAATATTACTAATTATGTAACTTTAAAGCAACCCATGTTTACAATTTTAAAAATTAATGCTTAGTCTTGATATGGAAATTACACTTTTTGAGCAAAATCTGGATAATAATCCTGATAAGAATCAAAATTATTATTTTGTTTTAAGGATTTAAACATTAGGAATAAATATTAAATACTTAGTTTGTTTGTGTGTTTATAAAATTAATAATTTTAATCCTCAAAGCTTAAAGTTATAATTATAAAATATTATTTCTGTAATGAGTTTACTATTATCTTTTTATGAAGTAATAAAATATTATCTATTTAATGAGTATAACTTAATGCAAATCATGCTATGCCACCAACCTAAATTTTAAATTTAAAAGAGCAATTTCAAAACCAAAAATACTAGGTATTAAAAAAATGGCAAGGTTTTGGATAGGGTATTGATTCCAGAATATTACACCTTATCAGGTCATAAATATTTCGTTTTATATAAATTTTTTCTAATTTCTAAAAACTTCTAAGTTTCTTCTCTTATGACTTTGTTTAAAGAGAGTCATTTATTTATTTGTTTATTTGTTGATACACATCTCTTTTAGCAAAGCTATATAATTTTCACAGAATGTAAGTATATAAAAATTTATTACATTAATACCTAATTGGACCAGTTGGATAAAAAAATATGAAATTTAAAATTGTAGGAAAAAAAATTGCTAGGCCAAAAAAATCGGAAGGGAGCATTTTTTGCCCGAATTTCCTTTCTCACGGGTATCAGGGTAAAAGCAGTTTACATAGCAAACCAAGATCTGGGCAAAATCTGCCTACAATAGCCCCGTAGATTTTTGGAGGGAAAAAAAGAAAGAAATAAAGGTGACAAGAAAGGGGGTTCACTGTTGTGTCCTCAAAAAATAAGAAGGGTAGTCCATTGTTATCAGGGTCATAGCTTATTGGACAGGACATGGGGCTTTCGCTACCACATTCATAAGTCATCGTATCTCTACAGGGGTACTCTGTTTTGGCGCTTTATCACCATAAATGTTAAAAACACTTTTTTCTTAGTTTCAGATATACATTGTTGCATTGATTTCAATTAAAAGTAGTTATGCTTTAAGAATTATAATTTTTTTTTAAAAAAATACTAATTTGTTGTGTTATTTTTTGTGAAAAAATATCCTTTTTATACTTAAAATAAATTTTTTTCATGAATGTACGTATTAATTTCTTAACATATTTTTTTTAGGATTTTTTTCTTTTTTTTTAAATAAAGTAGGTGTTTGTTTTTGAATGGTGTTTGTTTGATATGCTTTACGAATTATAATTTTAAAAAAAATATTAATTCGTTGGAATTTGCTGGTTATTTTTTGTGAAAAAATATCCTTTTTATACTTAAAATTAATTTTTTCAAGAATGTACGTATTAATTTTTTAAATTTTCTTTTTTAGGATTTTTTTTAAAAGTAAAGTAGTTGTTTGTTTTTCTTCTTTTCAATATTTTAAAGTTTAGTTTCTTTTAATGAAGATTATGAATGTTATTGTGGTTGAAACTTTTCAAGTAAGACCTAATATGAAATAGGTCAACTGATTTTCACTCGGTAAGGTTTTCATTGATAATCTATTGAAGAATAATATTTATGGTATGGAGTCCATCATAAATATTATTCTAGTTTAACTTAAAATTCAGGAATTAGTGGGAAAAACATTTTAAATATTAATAATAGTTCAAAAAATGATTTTGTTTTTTTAACTTCACTCTTAAGACTTGAATATTTAAAATAATAATTCCTTACATAAAATTTTAAAATAGCAAATTCTATTATTTGGAACAGTTTTATTCATTTTTTCTATTGGTTATTTTTATAACCAGTATTACGCTATTGATTGTTTTTCATGAGAAAATATTATGTAATATTCTGAATAAATAACAGTCTAAACAACGGTCTGACTCTGAACAGCATTTCAAGAAATATTTTTTATGGTAACATTAATTTTAGATCCCTCATTTAATATTTGTTCTTTTATTATAAGTTTATAAATATTCTCCATTTTGATTTTGTATGATTTAAATTTTTTTTTACAACTTTTACTGATTAAAATAGCCAATTTTTTGTAAGATTTAATAAATATAAAAAATTAAGATAAAATTGAATGATATTTTTAGTTCATAAATCCCATAACATTTAAAAAACTGTTATAGTTTTCTTTTCTTTGAGTATTAAGACATTTTTTTCAATAATAAGTTTCGTAAACATTGCTCGTGCCCCTCACACATTTTAGCAAAAATAAGCTAATCACAACCCTCCCCCCTTATTTACTGATAACATATTATTTGAACGACCTCAATCGATTGATCAGAAATAGAATTTTTTTGAAAAAAGAATGAACTAAACTACGACCCACTATCAGCATTTGCGGTAAATTTAAGCAAATGCAAAGAAATTTCAGTATTATGCATTTTCAGCTACTATTTAAGAAGTTTAATAGACATTATTTTATGTCAGTCATTATAAAATAGCTCTCAATATAATGAGTATGTTTAAGAAAAAATCAGAATTAATTAAATAAATGCAATTATCCACAATGACACTGAAAGATGCTATAAAATAGTTTTTTTTTTAAAAAAAAAAGCAGTGTCAATTATATCACCTAAATTTACTGTTTAGAGTTTCTAGATTAGGGCTACATTCGATATCAATACATAATATTATAAGATATAATTTTTTTAAATGTTTTTCACTGCTTGAAAATCTGAATTTATTAATTTATTTGACATATTTTTTAAAATTTCTGTACAAAAATGTGCTATTGTAATTTGTATTAATTAAATGGGGAAAAAATGCATTTGATGACTTATATTCTGCTATTTTTCAGCTAATTATTTTAAATTAAAATAATGGTATGGGAAGAAAACCAGTCCTTCTTACAACGAAAACTGCGTTAAATAGATGCATTCTGTTAATTTTATATTTAAATTGAAAGAAAACCGAAGAAGATATCTATGCGGAGATATCAAATCTTATTGCATATAAATGAGCGTCATTACGAAATTAACTATATGTTTTTCTAATTTAAATTCGTAACAACTTTCATGACAATGTTTTTAATAGAGACTAATAGAGTTCATTGATTTTTAAAATTTTAAAGCAATTATTTTCATTTCAAACATGAATATCCCAAAATTACAAGATTTATGCATGCAATCTCATGGTCTTGTCGCCACAATTATAATATTTTTATGTCAGTTAGGATAAAGGAGTAAATCATTAAACTAAATTTTTATCATATCGTTTTTTAAACCATTTGCCATTTCTTAATTATTTTACAAATGTCTAATTTTTGCTTTTTAAATTCACTAAAATAACTCACAACTTTGTAGATCACTCACAACTATCATAACTCACAACTGCTTTCATTTCAATTTCAAGTTTCTATGACATTTAACTGAAGTTACCCGAGTCAACCTATAATCAATTTTTATTGTTAAATGTCGGTGTTTCATTAACAGTACATACTTCATAGCATCGAGAAAAAAAATATCTAAATACCGATGATCAAGTAGACAAGAAAGAAAATTTCTTTGATGTGCTATATAAAGTCTTTAGAGTCTTCTCGCTTATTAAAAAAAAATTCTCTTTTTTTTTCATTTATTGCTCTGGAAAATATCTTTTTAATTATGGTACTATTCCGTACACATAGTAAATTAACCCATAATTTATTTATTTTTCCTAAATCGGATTTTTTCAATTTTCCTAATTTCATATCTGTAAAATTATTGTCAATTTTGATTGAGAATTTACAATTTTACTATCTCAACTGTGATAAGGGTGGCTCTTACATTGAGCACTACATTACCATCATTTAAATTTATAAATTATCGTCTTAAGTTTCGAAATGTATTTTATATGGTCTTTTAAAGCACACATTACAGTAAGTGCATTACACCCTCTTTAACATGCTTTCTGAACGTTTTAGACTGCATAAAAAAGCGATTCATATTTTTTATTCGCCCGCGACATTAAACAGTCCATATGAGTACCCGCACGAGAATTCAATAATAAATTCGTCACGTTGGTCCGATTATACGACTTTTGAAGTGATCAACGGAAAGAATACACGACGCGATAAAACGCGCGTTTACAGCGTCATCTAAAAATGATAAAATTTGGCGATCAAATTAAATCCTACGGCAACCTTTCGCCAAGGCCCAAAGGATGCGATTTTTTTCACCTTACCGTCCTTCCTCCCTAGTGTGCCTTATAATGGACAACACATATTTCACATACAAATCATCATCCAATTGGAATGGGGCACCTGGCCGTCTCCGCTCCCATTGCTGATAAATATGGGCCCAATATCGGCGGCCCGATATAGGCTTGTTGAAAATTGTCTCAATAGAAAATGACTTGAGCAATACAATTTCCCGTTCAGGCTTTTCAGCTAATGCTCGGGCTAAGATCTTTGTAAAAGGACATAAAAGTCTCTTCCTCTTCTTTTTATTTATTTATTTTATTTTTATTCCATTGAGTAATAAAATAAGTGGTTATAAGTATCGATTCCACATCAGGACAATAATCGGTCTGCCGGAATTGTGGAATACTGCTTGCATGAATATTTTGAAAGCTGTTCTCACAGATACCATCTACCACTAAAAAATAATAATCAAGGAATAATAAAGTTTATTTGAACGCTGAAAAAAAAAACAGCTCATGCTATCGAGGTGATTTAGGATTCATAAATAAAAGACAGTCTCAAAAAACCAACTGTGTGAGCTTGCCACTTGCGTCGCGTTGCATTAATGGTCAATTTAGACAGGTGGTCAACTTAGAGAGGAAGACAAGGGATGTGATACTCATTTTATTCATATATTTCTTATGCTACGAATTAAAATAAAGACAAAACCAGTTAAGAAATATAATTTTAAAATTTCATTTTAAATAATCCATATTTCTTACATAAAGCGTTTAATTATAAAAATGAATCAAAATTTGTTACGTAAATTTAATTAACTGTTAAATTAAAGAAGAAAAAAAACTAGTGTGCATATCTTGTTCACGATGCATTAGATATAATTTCTTGAAATTTAATATAAAAACATGTATGAAATTAGAAAACTCAGCATTAACTTAGCACTTGTTATGATTATTTTGTCATAATTTATTTACAAACCTAGATGTTAGGAAATCCCTTGATAGTTTCCTTACATGATCAATTCACAAATGGGCGAAGTTTATCTTGCAATACTAATTTACCGATTCATAAAAATTCTTAACTTAACATTTTAATGGTCAATATATTTTAATATGAATTTTTAGAATCACTATTAAAAATTGAAACACAAAAAATACACTTATAGGAGGTCACAAATAAACATTTAGGCAACGAAAAAACAAAAGCGCCATCAAATCAAACAAATTACAGTAGAGATAGTTGGGTGTAATACACGTAAAAACAGCTTTAAAAGGTAGTTGAAAATTGAAGCTGTTTTAAATAATCATCTTTCAACTGCTCTCTGATTTCTCCTTCAATGAAACTTGTTTATAATTTATTACATGAGCCACGTTGTACTGTCATTGTCAGATTACGCTCTTAAAAATTATATTAAAACATAATAATTTAGCTTAAATATTAATTTACGACACCCTAATTCGCATAATTTTTAGTTTTTCTTTTGGATTGGAGTCTAAGAATACATACAAAGGGAAACACTTACGGAACACCCTATAGTATTATTTTAATATTGTGTTTTCAGATGGCAAAACAAAAGTAATTTCATTATAAATTAATTAAATTGATTAAATTTAATTATAAATTGATTAAATAATTGATTAAATTTAATTTTAAATTAAATACATTTTGCTGAATATATCTGAGATCGATAGTTACATCTTTCTTACATTTATTTTTTTATATTACATTTATTTGTTATATTATTATAAAATAAGAATTTTAGCTTCTATTGTATTTTGATAGGGAATAATTGATAAATACTTGTTAAAACATAGCATATTAAATGGTACTTTCATGACTGATATGTTTAAGGCACTTTTTATTGTTCTACTTTATATATGGAAAAGTATCATGAGTAGAAAGTAGAAGAATTGTTTGTTTTAAAATACCAAACCTAAGATCCCTTCATTTTTAAAATATAATTTTTAGGTACTCCATTCTGTGTAACGATTAGGACGTTTTATTTTAACATTTATTCGTTATAATTACATAAAATTTATATAATTTTCATTTAAACAATAAATATTATAAAATAATTAATTAACCCTTTTTTAACTAATATTATTTCGTTCTTTTTATGTATGTAATTCGGACTAAATGTAGTTATTGAATGTCTTGTATTTATAAAATAATTTTTAGTAATTTTGTACAGGAGATCTTATCTAAGTTCCGACAAAAAAATACGGGGACTGGACACAAATCTCCTTCAGGGGCTCTATAGAAAGAATTTATCTTTTCAATTATTGTATTGTAATCCGTGTACAGAGTAACTGAACTGAATTTTTTAATTATAAATTTTTAGACATTTATTTCATTTTATAATTAGTTTACTTTATTTGGTAATTTAATTCTTTATGATTTTATTAATTTTTAAAAATTAATTGTGAAAATTTGAATGCATTGGAAATATTATTATTTATATAGTACCAATATGATAACTCACTATAACATATATTGTTCACTTAATTTCTGTTTCATGCTGATATGGGGATTTTTGTTACATTTAATTCTTTAAATTTACTATTCCTATTTCCTTCTTTCTTCTTTCTCTCCCTGAGTACAATTCATGCAAAAAGAAACGTTGTGACATGTCCTAGTAAGAGATGGCGCCACCAGTGCTTAGAAGTGCAAACTCTCAGGCAGGAAGAAATGAGAAAAACACACTTTACAAATTTAATTTTAAAAATCAAGATAAAAATGGAAATACAATAATAATTAGTAGTTATCTCTCCCAAAGCTGTATTTATATTTAAAGGTGTAGGTCAATAGAAATTCATTATTCATACTTTATGTACGAAACGTCTATGAGGATTCGATAAATATATTGGGTATTAATTTATTAACTCACAATTTCTTTGAATAAAAATATATTTGTTTCCGTTAAAATAATTCAACGCCTAATTAGAAAAAAAGTTTTTTTATTTTTTATTTCCCCTTTTATTTAATATTTATTGAAAATTGTTTTAAAATGACTTAGAAAACACTAAAATTGTTCCATATTTAAAAATTGAAAACGACCAACAAATTTTTTCACATGAAATCCGTTTTCTATTACTATTCTGTTTATTCTATTACTATTCTGTTATATATACCAGTAAATATTATCTATTATTTAATATTATTTAAGAGCAAAATTTATCTTTATCAACGTTTATAATAGAATAAAATGCAGCTTTTCTGCTTGCAAAAAGTAAATCGAAACTTATTTTTAAATTTTTTATGAATCTAGAATTCTGCACTACTTAATTATAAATAATTAAAGAGAAACAAAAATCAACTGAATTAATTTTATAACAACATAATATTTCCTCCTATTTATATACAAAAAATCAAAATAAATTAATTTTCTTTAATGAATCCTGTATTTCGTCTTTATCTGTATTAATAATAATTTAACATTTATGAATAAAAATGAATTTTAATAAAATTTATAATTTAATAAAATTTTGCCTTACTTTAGAAAATAAATTATGGAATAATTATTTTAATAATCCTGTTTTCTATTTCTACTTTATAACTAATACATAATAAAAAAAAAATAGTCGTGATAAACAATCGTATTAACATTCGAAAATACCCCAAAATTCTATGTATTCAAGTAAATATTATATTAGTGCACTAACTTGTTTTCGTTTTAGTGAATATCGAATAATATAAAATAAACTCTCTAAATATTTGTGCATAAATATTCTGCGAATATTTTGATGCAATTAAACCATTAATTTAGCAATTTTTTTCGTTCATATAGTAACGGTTTATCAAAAATTCTCATTTTCCAAATACTTTTCGAATACAAAACTGAAAAATAAATTTAACCGAGTAAATGATTTTTATGCCATGCTCTAAGATATCATGATAAAATTGCCGAATTTCACCAAATTTTACCACACACTATAAAACCATATTTATTTTTACTTTTTCCAAAATCACTCACTGAACACTTCGGAAAAAATTACCGAGCGTTTTGGTGTTCCCATAGGGCCAAAAACACTATACATTTTACCATATGAGGTTGATTTGAAAGTACATACTTTTTTTCCCGGTACAGTTTACTTAAAATCTCTTTGTTAGACAAACAAATTAAATACAAAAAATTACAAAAAAAGAAGAAAAACTATATAATATGTAATAACCGGGAGGTTCTTTCTAAATGAAATATTAAATCAAAATTTCAAATATAATTATGCAGACAATAAATACAGTAATAAAAATAAATTACAGCATCTTGAGTAAATCTCTTATATTTACATTTTGAATTAGAGCGCAAGTTGCTCAAAATTGCTCTTAAGATCAAAGAATTTTGCTACACCAAAATAAATGATAAAAATATTTTCGTAAGTTAAAAAAATTTTTATTTTCAATATTAAATTTGTATTCCATTTTTTTCTATAATTTTTCACCATGAAACATAAAATTTTCAGCAACATTTGGGTTCTTACAATGTTTTATAGCTGTATTTAAGAATATCATGTATTTTATGAATAAAAGAAAAAAGTATTTTTTTAATTCTAAATTGTTATATTGAATTAAAATAAAATATATAATTTTCTTAAATAATTATTAAAACAAGTATTATCCAGGTTAATTTAAAAGTACCGATTAAAGCAATAAAGTTCCAAGATAGAGGAGGGTGGAGTTTCAAGCATGCATAATATAAAGGATCGTAAATCATTGGTAGAAGTTCTTAAAAGGGCATTAACGATTCAAATTGAACCTATTAACACTTAGGACGCTTTATTTGCTTGTGAAATCAATATTTTACAGTTTTCCTTTTTAAAATCAGACAGAGTTTCATTGCATACAATTGCAGCTTTAATTTCTAAAAAGTTTTAATTCCTTCTAAGTGACTTTACCTGTAGTATAGATGCTTGAAATGATGGTAATAAATTTATTAATTACTTTTCTCAACTCAATTGATATTCAATTATTTCTATTTTTATCAAAATTTTAGTTATGTTCTATTCATTGACATCTTATGTTAACTAATCTGTTAGTGTTTGCCATTGATAATCTTATTCTTAATGTATCTCTTTTTTTTATTGTTTTCTTTTTTCTTTTTTAATAAGGCATTTAAATTTATGCATTTATAAAGCATTTAAATATATTAAGTATCAATGGGGATTGTCAGCACAATTTAAATATGGGCGTTTCTAACAAAAAAATCAATGGATATTATAAGTAACAGAATGAATTAGATGCATATCATAAGAACAGAATATTTGAAATAAACTTTAAAATTTATTTTTATTTTAGTTGCACTTTATCTAACTGTTTTGTATCTGATTACTTTTTTGAAGCAAACTTATTTCTTTACCCATTAATTAAACATTAATAGTAAACTATTTCAAGCACATTTGTCTGATATTTGAATAAGTATTTTTCATTTATTCATTTTTTTCATGTTTATTTTTAATTAAACAAAGTTTAAACCTTCAAATATTCTGCGATTTGAACAGCAACTAAATCTTTAAATATTCAAATTTATACAAGCGTAATTTTTATATATTTAAAATAATATTGCAAATTCTAATGATTTTTGATTTGATTAATATTTTAAATTTTATTGATACACATGCTAACTGTCGAAAATATGTCATTTTGAAAACAATTCGTGAATGGAACAATGTCATTATAGCTATAGGTTTATTGAAACTATTTAACTATTGGACAATTTTAAATGTTTGTTCCTATTTATGGAAAGTAAATTTATAATTTGTAAATCTTTCGTAAATTATTGAAAAATTTTCATTATTGAATAACTTTGCTTTTTTTTCATTAATATTTCCGAACTTCCTTTGTGATCAAATTGGAAGAGAAAAGAAAATTTAATTTCTTGAATTTGAAATTTTAATGAAGTCAATGTTACGAAATTCAAATTAGTTAATGCAATACGATAAATGGAAAAAAACCAGTAAAATGTTCATTGTTAATAAGTGATTTAAAATTTTAATAATAGTAAGTGTTTTTATTTAAAAAATACGATAATGAAAACACAGAATTGAAAAAGGAAAAATATTTAAAAAAATATTTTGTATGGATAAATTTTGAATTGAATGGATAAATTTTAAGTTTTGAAATATATAGATTTCTCCTTTGATACAGACAGAGACTGACAAGAAACTTTAAAATTTGATATTAGAAAGGGACAATTTGAAATTTTAATGAAATCAATATTACAAAAATCTAATAAGTTTATGTAGTACGATAAATGAAAAAAATTACTAAAATATCTATTGTTTATTGTATCTATTGTCTAGGTGTTATAATTAAAAATACAAAAATGAAAATGTAGAATTGAGTACGGAAAAATATTTTGAAAAATATTTTTTTAAAAATACGGAATGGAATTGATAAATTGTAGTTTTTGAAAGCCATAGATTTCTTCTTTGATTCAGTTTTGAAATTTGATATTAGAGGAGGGGGGGCGAAGAAATCATCTTTAATTTTCTGTTTTCTGACCTTCAGGAGTATTTCCAAAAACATACATTTTATAACTTTGAAATGTAGATCTTTTTTTAAAATCTGAAACTTGAATTAACTCATTAAATCATAAGTCAAAAAAAAAAATTTTACGTCTCAAAAAAAAATATTTAATTTGAATTTATTTGATCTGCATTGAAAACTCCCTAAAAAGTTTTGTTATTTCTTTAATAATGAAGTGACATTTATTTAAATTTTCATTTTAATGGTACTCAATTCTGATCTTATTCGGTGCTCAAGTGATACCTGTACCTTATTTAAAACCACTCTTGAACGCTGCTAGTTGTTACCATTAAATTATAAAATAAATTATACTGTTGAAAATTTAATTGCTTGACAATTGTTTGAAAAAAGAACAGCAAAGAGTTATGCTCAAGGTACTTATTTGGTTACTTCATTTTGCAATATGCTAAAAAAATTCTTTGACAGTATCTATTCTAGTTCAATGGTAATGCGTCTTCAAAAAAAAATATACATAAATAAATAAAAAATTTTGTATTACACTGTAAAAAATTCCGTATCAAATTAAGGTAAAAAGTACAGCCACTCAGGGTGCCGGTACTTTTTATCGAAAAATCCCTTTTTACAGGAACATGTTACGGAACAAAAAAGTCTGATGTACCATAATTTTTACAGTAAAATCACTGACTCACTCTAATTAAATAAATATTAGTAAAAAAAAACGGTATAATAATTTATGATAAATTAGATTTTACGGTAAAATGAATTTTACCAATAATGTATCCGAAGTGCCGGTGTTTCATACCGTAATTTGGTCCGGAATTTTTTCGTGAACTTTTTTATGTATATTTTCTCTGTATAGTACGTTTACTACGTTGTATACTACGTATAAGGTGTAATATGTCTTATACTCTCACGCAACCTATTGACTAAGAAGAACTACCCACAGGCTAACAATTGTACGAGTATTTATGTTGTCCACAAATCTATTTGCTATTCAATTTTCCGCACAGACATTGTAATATACAATTTTAAAACAGATTTGACTCTTAAAAGTATTTTATGTAATAATACTTCATCAGATTATAATTCTGGTTAATAATCCATGAAAGTATAAAATATAACAATAATTAAGTTGATCGTTAAATCGTTAACTTGTAGTTAAATTGATAACTTAGAATTTGTAAAATTTTTAGATTAAGCAAATTTGACAAATGCATACATTTATTAAAACTTCTAAAATATGGAGTTTTGAGTATTTTAGTTGTTGTTTATCTAAGAAATTATGATAGATACTTTTAAAATTGTTAATGGTGGGTGATAGATTAAATTAATATGTTATTAAACTGGAATATATTTCATATACATTATTTTTTTCAATAAGTTTAGTTTTTCATTTAAAATTGTTTTTTATTTTCTATTTTTATTTAGTTATTTATTTATTTTATTTATTTATTTTTTTTTGTGAGAAAACATTAGTATTTATTCGAATTGGTAAAGGTTTGTTCAAGAACTGACGAGTCTTTCATACATTTTAAACTAGAAATTAAAACATTAATTGAACATAAATTTATGTATTCTATTGCATTTGCAGCAATTTATTTTAATTGTAATATTCATTTTGACACACGGAGAAAAAAAAGACAAGGTCAAAACTTCCAAATTTGATAAAGTTTACCTTGTTTCTAGCTATATGTGAACACAGAAACGTGGAGTAATTTTTACCATAGTGCTTTGGTATTGATTTTGGTAAAATAATGATATGGTTATGGTTTTATAGTATGGTATAAAGTTTGGTAAATATGGTAAAGTTTGCAAATTTTGTCATGATGCTTAAAGCATGGCATAGAAACGATTTATTTGGTTAAATTTACTTTTCAGTTCTGTATTTTTTCTGAAAATGTTGTAATAAGAACTATGATTTTGAAAACCGAAATTCCCTGTAAACCACTGAAAGGAAAAATTGCAAAATGAATTATTTAAATACTGTATATTTCGGTTTCTAAAACCAGAATTATAGCTTTTTTTTATTTTTTTATTACGAGATATGTTATTTCCATACATTAAGATAATTTTACTTAAAATTTTTTCTCCATTCAAGAAATTAAATAAATATTTTTAAAATAAAGCATATTATTCAGAATTATAAAGCAATACTTAAGGGATTTGCAATTGAATGATAAATTTTAAGGAATGGTTTACATTTTTTTGTTTGCTTTCATTCTCTTATTAAGACGTCATTGTGTCATCATTGCTATATAATAAATAAAAAGTATTGTAGAAGACTGAAAAAAAAAAACTTGCATATTATCTTTATTTCCAAATAAATACATTTTATCTAAGTGTCTCTGAGGACCTATGAAAGCTGACGTTATGAAATTGGAACAAGACAGCAAGGTCTACTCTGTTGCCATTCTTATCTACGAAATTTATACTTACTATAGTCGTCTGCCATTTCGCAATCAGCAAATTGGCTGCAAGGGCTTTCTTTCTACAAGAGGTTGGATAATTCTGGAGGGCCTCTTCTTTTTCTTTTTCTGTGTGCGCCATTTTTTATCCTGAAGGCATGCTGTTTGCCACCCAAGTTGAATAGTGAAATCTTGACAATTTAAAAAAAGTAAATAGAAAAAAAAATTCAAGTGACAACGAACGCGTTGTTGACGAGCTTTTTTCCATATAAGTTAGATTATTCTTTTAAATTAGAGATTGAGAATTAATCTTTAAAAAAATGGTGTTTAGGAAAAAAGAGTGTCGGAATTTTTCAGTCACAAATGTTATAATTTGAAATGTGTGAAATATGATTTACATTTTAGTTTCTTACAAAAAGTCGATCACTGTTTTATTTTTAATTTTTAATCATTTGGTTTCCTCTTTACTCAATTTCAACTAAAAAATCTATATGATTGCCATTTCAAGACTGTATTTTTGAAAATATGCGTGGGACATAATATCTTAAACTGATATAATTTAAAATTTTTATTTGTGATGGTTTTAAATCTTATTGCTTATAAATGCGTTTAATACTTAATATAATCATTTGGGGGGGGGGTAAGAGGGAGAGGAGATATTTTTAAATTTTTTTAAAATGTAAACTACTCAAGAAATATCTTTTGACATTAAAGTCTGCTTTTTATAATACTTAAAACAGTATATAAATTAAAATCAAATAAATTTAAATTGTACAAGGCAATTTATTTACATTTTATATTTAAAAATGTAATTATTTTAATCAAAACATTTACAAATACGATTTTTAAAGAAAATTATAAGTATAAGAATAAATATTATATGAAAGTAAAGTGATTTCTGAAGTTGTAATATATAATCATATCTCCAATGAATGTTCAGTAATATTAATATCTTAAATCGTAAAGTAAGTGTGTTTTATCACTATTTAAAAACAAGACTAATTTTTAATATAAACACTTATATTATTGAGCATTAATAATAATCTATAAAATAATATAATAATGATAAAATTTATTTATTAACTAAAATTATTTATTAATTAAAATATTTACTAATGATATAAAAATTTATTAATAAAAATTTATTTGTGTGTTAAAAAAAATATTTTTAAAGTGTTATTTAAAATTTTTTATAAGGCACGTGGCTAAAATTTTAAAATGACAATAAACGATAATTTTAAGCATTATTTTATTGGATAGAGATAAAACAGATGACACCTAACTCCACCTCCATACTACTTGAAACCCCATATGGGGTGCCAAAACAGCCAGTCATTGTAAGGGGGTGGATGGAACATTATCTTTTTCTTACTATTAATGCCTTTTTTTTCTTCTTTTTCTTCTTTTTTTTCATATTGGTTAGCATAACAGAATAAATAATAATTTCATTTTATAATACTAAAAGCTTTTAAAAAGGTATTAGTTTTCCGATATTATTATTTTTAATTATTATTTTAAAGTGTTTGTAGTTAATTGTAAAGTTATATATTTTTTGTTAAGTATATATATTTAGTAAGAGTTAATTGTTAATTTATATATTTTTTTAATTAATTCATTTTATTTTATTTTCAATTTATTTTAAATTGTACTTATCAATGTTCTTTTAAATCATTTAAGAGTTCAGTTTGAATTAATAAATTTAATTATATCAGTTGCACAGTGATTTTGACATGTGTGTGAGTAATGGAGTAATTTAATTTATAATTATTCCATTCTAGACTCATTGAATTTAATTTACGTAGATAAAATAATATTATTGAATTAAAACTGTTGTATTTCCGCTATTTCTGAACGCATTTGGTATAACTAGTATTATTTTTTTTCTATATTTGTTAACTTGTAGTTCATAGTTATTTAATCCCTTTAATATAAATTTCTGAACGACTTTTTAAATTTCATGAATTAAATAATATTAAAAATAAGTAATAATGTTTTATGCATGTTATCAATTTAATTCTTAAATTTTTGATCTCCTAATGTTTTTAAGTCTGCATTCTTTTAATTAGATAATAAATTAATTGTAAGCTTTTTCTTTCTCATCCAATTAAGATGGATATTTTATATTATACATTTTTGTAAGAGTTATGATAGAGTTAAGGCAATAAAAAATTAACCAAACATAAAAAATGAAAAAAATTAATTAAACTTTTGAAAAAATACATATTTTACTACATTATTGGGAGAATTATGCTCGAAATTTTCATATCGATCTTATAACTATACTTCGAACCAATAAAAATGCTATCGAACACAACAATACAATTCAACTTATAACAATAGCAAAAGTATAAGTTGCGTACAAATGTAAAATGTGAATGGAAATTTGTAAATAAAATAATAATAATACTAATAACAATAATAACAATAATGATTACGTAACGTAAAACAACACATAAAATATCGACAAGAAAGACCATGAAAACCTATATTTAAAGACTTTACTTTCAAAAGACAGTCAACATTTTGTCTTAATTTTCAAAGTACATTAGTTTTAAATAGTTGAAAATGAATGAAAAGCTTAAAAAAGTAATGAACACAACTACATAGAAAAAAGTGAGTGTCAATTAAAAATCCCCTGTAAAAATAATTACTTTCAACTTGAAAGTAATAAAAAACTCTCTTGTTTAATATATTTATTTATTTGCTTGATAAGCCAGAGATATTAGCATGAAGTATATTACTAATACAATTCCTTGTTTGTTGCGACCTTATATTTTCTCCTCCCCATGAAATTAAAAAATTTTAGCAACTTCCAATGATACAATGCAAACAATTACCAATTTTTCTATACCTTGTTTACTATAATCTAATGTTTAAAATACTTTATTTTATTCAAAATAAATTATCGTTAAAATGAGTCAGATTATTTTTTTAAAAAATATACAGATTTCATTTCGCAACCAACCAACCAACACATATACTAGTGGATTCAAAATAGGATAACTAGTGGATTCAAAAGCGTACTATTCTCTATTTGTTATAATCACATATTTTATTTTCTAGTTCTTTCTATTAGAAATAATTATTAACTCATAAAACCAACGTAAGTGACACTTAATCTTTAAATTGAGTCCTCTCAAGTCAAAAATGACATCAAAAAATAAGTAAATAAATAAAATAAAATAAAATAAAAAATAAAATAAACACTTATTTTTTGTAGATTATTATTATTATTATTTTATGCTCCAGAATTTTCAATGCTGTCTGTCCATTAGCTCATAATGGATTCGGAAGCGTACCATTCTCTCATTGATATAGCTTCATACTTTCTTGTCTTGATGAAGTCAAAAATAACTATCAATTCCTCATAAAAACAGCGTAATCAATTTATAAATTATTGTTAAAGTAATGTCCTCGTAAGTTACATTGTTAAAGTAATGTCCTCGAAACAACAAAAAACAACAATTTTTTCTTCCGTAACTTATCTACTTTTTATGTAACGGAATGTTAAAGCTAGAGATCGGCACGGAGACATTGGAGTATATTTAGAAGAGCACCATTCCCTTATTTGTTATGACCTCATATTTTCTGGTCCTCATAAAATTAAAAGCTCCTCGAATCAACAGGCGGTCTTGCTTTTACAAGCAAATAAAGCTCAATATTGATACTACTGAGAAAACTAAAAACCGTTGTTAGAACATGACATTCCAATGTCAAAGGTCAGTTTTTATGGACCATAAGGGGCGATTTAGGGAAGTGCTAACACTTTCAAACTGTATATTTTTATGAGCCATCATTCTTTTGGTCACATGCGCGATTCTGGATCACTAACTGGATTGTGAGCTAGATATCGCGCAACACTTGTCAGAGTCATTCGCATGCAATACTAAAAGCCCTGGTTGTAATATTAGGTAACAAAAGATCTCTTAGTACAGTAATTATACGACCTATCGTAATCGTAAACTTTATGGATACGGTTTCTTTGATTATACTTTATCCCATACTACTACATTTTTGTGTCTAAGTTATGTTTTTTATTATTTACTTATAAGGAGAATTTTATTTTCAATAAAAACTCCTTTTTATTTATTAAGTTATGATTACCCGTATATCTTTCTTTTCCACCAACCTATTGCTCTATAATAAAGTAATTATTTTGCTGTATTTTAGTAAGCAATTGAAAATTTAGTCTCCTTTATAAAATTTAAAAATTATTTGAATTCAAATAAATATGTTGAATTTCGTCGCGCATTAGTGCTGGGAAAATTAAAACCATTTTTATTTATAAGTATGTCATGTGAATTTGTATTTCTATGGGATTTTTTGCCCAAAATGCTAATTTTCGTGCCTTTTTGTACACCATGTTATGTTCATTTCTAGGTCAATACAGAACTAAGTATGCATATTTTAAATCTAGCAAAAAATATTTCAGAATCATGTATTTCAAATCAAAGTGTTAAAAAAAATAAAAGACTTCCGGTTACTAGAATTTTGTTAAATAATTTCAGAAAACTAGACTTAAGTTATTTTATTCTCTAAGTTTTTAATTAGGTCTTTTTTTTTTTAAAAAATGACTTTTGAATTAAATTAATTCTAAATTAACTAAACAGAGAAAAAGGTCTAAAAAGTTTAAAACCAATCTGCTGTACTACAGATTTGAAAAAGCCAATTTCAGATTTAAGTATTTAGTCAATTAGGAAATTTTTAATGGAAATACGGAATTAAAAGCCATAATTAAATAAAATTGACTATTGAAAATTTAATAGAAAACTTATTTTCTATAATTTTGAAAGTATTGTGAAACAAACTGGAATAAAACCATTAGTTTTCATTGAAATTTCAACTAAAGTTAGAAATAAATTTTGCTTACTGCTATCATCGTAAAAAAAAATGAAATTCTACTAATTTCATATTATTTCCTGGTAACTTTAACCATAGATAATGAATAAAAAAGTATAAAACTTTGAATTTTTCCTATTATTTGTTTGTTATATTTTACATACAGTACTTTCTTATAACTGAGGAAAAAAATATTGTCAAAGCAATTAAAATATGGTAAAATTTACGACATTTCTGAACCGATGGGAAAATCAAACAAAGTCAAATATCATATTTTCCATATACTTGTTAGTTTATTATACAATATTCATATACTTTATTGATTTATCAGCAAATGTTTATGTGATTTTAAACATATTTTATGAAAAGCCTGTTCTTCAGTTTTTCTTTCAGTTCATTTGCTGTATACATTTTAGGACCAATATTTCCGTTTGATAATATAACTTGAACTTAACCCTGGGAAAACGCAAAATTGGTGCGGAACCTACATTTTTTTCAAAAAGTTTCATCACCAGGGTCATTGATCGAAAAGTTTGTTCTATTTCTTTAGTCAATCATGGAAATTCGAACTAATGAAAGTTTTTTTTTTTACTTCATCCAACCATTTTTTTTTCGACTTAATTTTTTTTTCTCTTCTGAGGGTCTTATCTCTTGAAAATTTGAACAAAGTCTCCCTTAGAAAAAAAAAAGTTTTTTTCCCCCTATACATAGAGAATGGAGGGAGTTCTTCCCAAAAAGTGACGTAAATCAACTCTCCGCCCCTTTTCTCCCAAGTGTGGGTTGCTAAAAAAGAAAGGGGGGTATTGGAGAAAAGGGGGGATAAATGATGGCGTCAGAAAGGGGGCTAAAATTTTTCTTTCTTTTTCCCCGGAAGGAAAGAAAAGAAAAGAGGGGAGAGAGGGAGGAATTTTCGGTCAGGAGAGGAAATAGCATAGGGGTAGTTCCCAACTTGAATTTGGAAACAGCTCGATTTATTCTTTTTGCAAACTAGTTCAGAGGGAGAAACAAGGAGAAAAAAAAAAGAAAAAAGAATTTCCTGACTGAGTTCTTTGTTTATTAGATAAGGAGGAATGATAAGTAATCCAACTGTTTTCAGTATGTGGGTTCATCTTTGACAGTGGGCAAAAGTTATACCTAAGCTTGTTTTTTTATTTTTTTTATTTTAGCTATTATTACTAGATTACCCCTGATTATTACTTTTAACTGGAATGTTACTTAGTGCTTTAAATTAGAAAATCAAATACTGCTGTAAATAAGGAAATCAAACGCTGCTGTACATTAGAAAATCCAATACAGCAGTATTTGATTTTAAATACAGCAGTATTTGATTTGATGCAAATTAGAAAATCAAATACTGCTGTAAATTAGAAAATCAAATGCTGCTGTAAATGAATTATAGTCGAAATTTTCATTAACATATCCAAATAAATAAATAAGCCATCTTACAGCATGTTTTAAGCGATATCTGGAGATTCACTAATTGTTTATGTATTGTTTGTTGATCATAATTGCCATTTCATGAATATTATCAAACTCTGTTTTTTTTTTTAATTTCATTTTTGGCATTTCGCAAATAGAAATCGATGCAATTTACAAATAGATAATAAATTTCGAGCATTGACGTGAAAAATATTTAAACAGATTCTATTTTTCGATTGTGATTGAAAAGTATGTTTAAATGTAACGATTCGGGTTATTTGTTGTGCTTCTTGTTAATCACAGTATTTGCAGATTATTGTTCTTATATTTTTAATAAAGTGTAAAAAATTATTGGAAGAAGAAACGGAAAAATCATTTATAATTCCTAAATGTAATGTTTTCGTTCGTATATAAAGTTTGTTTTCTCATCACCAGATATTTACTATTAGAAAATTGATGATTTCCAAAAACTCTGACTAACTTTTCTTTAACCTAACTTAAAAGAAAGCATAAAATTTGACTGTTTGTCTGTTAATTTTCGGAGGTACTTTTTTTTAAAAAATAACAAACTGTATAGGGATTTATAAAATTTTTTAAAAATAATATCTCGTAAAAAATATAACTAAATTAACATGATTTTTTTAAAGATTGTTCCGTATATATATTGTTTTACACTTGTGAAGTTTGTTACAAACATTTTAGAATAAGTTTAATTTTTACAATACTATTCTCTAACTGTGTTAGTGACGCCAACAAACTTAATTTACGAGAGATTTGAGTTGTAGATTCCTCCTGCAAATCCTTCTACCTGGTCTGCAAATCCGGGATTGAAAAATAATTTTTTAGCAAGAAACAGATGTTGTAACCTTAATAAATTGTTAAATTGAAACTTGTTTTCATTTAATCATGTAGAAAAGTAATTAAGCTCAGGGAGAATAATTTTATATCATATTATGGTTCAATTTTCGATTTAAAACTTTCAAAAAATTTCACTATTTCTTGGTTAAGATGTATCTAAATTTTTAGAGCATTTTAATTTGTAGCATCAATTGAATTCTCGGCAAATTAGGAGCCAAATTAAGCCATATTAAAATGCAGAATTATTCTTCTTCAGCCTAATTACTTTCCTATGTGGTTGAACGGAAACAAAGTTCTTTTTAACAATTTGTTAAGGTTACAGAAAATTCGTCTAATGTTAAGGTTCAACCCACTACCGATTTAATTATAATATTTATTTATTTTTTTGCGAGTGTCTAAAATGGCAAATTAAAAAAATAAAAATACTACTTTCTGCCTGTTGGTAATATTCGTACTGTTCTATTTTAACAATTGCTAACAGTACTAACATTTAAAGTAATAAAAGCTGAAACATCTTTTGGAACTGGGGGGTGGAGTTTAAAACACGCATAAAATTAATGGTCGTAAATCATTGGTAGAAAATTTCTAAATGGGCAATTCAATCTATCAACTTAAATAAAATGCTGTTTAGTAGTCAAGAGTAAATTTTTTGTATACTACAATAAGTTTCAGTTTGTACAATAAGTATAATAAGTTTGTACAGTTTCTGCAATAAGTTTGTACAGTATAAGTTTTTGAAAATGTCGAAAATTTAATTCTCGAATTGTTGTAACTTCACAAAGGATTGCTAAGAGAAGGTATATATTTATTAATTGCATGACGAGTATTATCAGAAAATATTTCTTATTAGAAAGTACTATATTTAATCTATATAAGTATTATATATCAATATTAATTATTATAAGAGTGTATTTCTTGAATGAAAAATTATTGTACATTGGTGTCTGTAACAACTATTGTCTAGAAAGTTTGCATTGGAAAAAGTATTTCATGTCTTTAACATCTGTTATCATAAAATATTTCTATCCCCCCCCCCATAAATGCTGTAGATACTTTTGAATATGAACTGTTTTTTTAAAGAATATTTTTGTAAACAGCAGGTTTTATTAGACACTGTTACTTATTAAAAGAAATATTATACATTACTATATGTTCCTGTATATAACAATATCCTTCTGTATTGTTGTTTAAAAAGTACCTTTTATTAATTTAAGTTCAGTTGATATACCAAAGTATTTATTTTTTTAAGCAGGAGTTTAATTGCGCTTGAAATTTAGGTTGAATTGTTTGATAAGCTAATGTCTCAATTATTGTTCGTACACATAAAAAACCACTGAAAGAGAAAAAAATGTAATTCCTTTAATTTCTTTTTTGTCCTAGAAAATTTTATTTCTTTTATTGATTTGTGAGTCTGTTGATTGTTATTAATACAAGACATTCTGTTGATTATTATTAATACAAGCTCAACAAAGTTTCTAAAATAATCCAGACTTTAAAGAAAAAGGCTGTATTTTGAAAATTAGTTTAAAGCGTTTATTTATATAATTAGAGAATTTACGAATTAGTTAGTGAGTGAATCATTGAATTTGTCAATCAAGTGTTTTGCGGATCAGTTTAAATAAACAAAGGGAAAGGAAATAGCAGTCAAAGGAATTTATTAATATCATCTATCATTTTGTTATTCATATTTTTAATTTTATTTAAATTTCATTCTATTTGATTTTGAACTTAAATGAAATTTTTTTAATAAATATTTAATAAGGAATGAAATTACACATTATTATTATTATGATTTTAGCATTTGTGTATTCAGAAAGTAATTTAGATTCCACAAAATTGGTTTTGTAAACAATTCATAATAAATTGCATTATTATAACTGAAACTTATTAAAAGCATGTCAATAAATCAAGGAAAATAATAGAAGGGTGTAAAGTCGAGGCATAACTAACACCTGATATTAATCAGCGAATCAGTTTTTTATTAATCAATGTTTAGGGGAATGAATCAGCTTTTGGGGGTCTATAAATTAAAAAAAAGCCTATAAATTTACTATTTGTATCCGGTAGACTGCATATTTTAATTTTATTACATTTCCTTTTATTTTATCTTGAAACAAAAATTTAATGTCGATGAATAAAAGAAGAGAAAAATTCTGGTAAAGTAACCGCTCTGTAAGGTAATGACATTGCTGGTAAAAAGAACCATAATTTTGATTAATTCTCTGGTTAACTACCATAATTATCTACCATAACTCTGGTTAACATCTTTTAATGTAATTTTATTTAATGTAATTTGATATTTAACGTTAATTTTGTAGGTAACATTTGATCTAAGAATAAATTTATTTATATTTGTTTTGTATTCTTATCCTGAACTTGCAATTCAGAACACACAAAATTGCTTTGCTAAGAATTTATAATAAAGTGCATTATTTAATGACCAAAACTTGTTAACATCATTTCGATAAACAAAAGAAAATGATAGAGTGATGCAAACTTGAGACATAACTAACGCCAGATAAGCGATTCTATGAGGTACTTCATTTCCTTTCGAAAACAGATAGAATATTTTCACTACATTACCCTTCTAAATACCAAAGCATACCTTCATTTACACACAAAGGAACGAAAAGAACTTATGGAATGGGAAGGGGTAAAAATGGGTATCTATTCCCATTTCTACCCCTTTGCCCTAGTGATAATAATATCAATCAAGTCCCCGAAATAAACACACAGTCCAAAGGAATCGTTTGCTCTGCCCTAATTACTTCGAGCTTCGAAGAGTAGCATGTAGCTTTAGAAGACAGTTTTGAAAACGATGTAGCTTATTTCATTTCATTAGGGGAGAACTCTTTTCAGAATGGCCGCTTCGAAAATGGCGACGATCATCGAGAAGAGCCCCTTTGTCGCGAATTAATGCGAAAACGGGGAACCTGTAAACTGCCAGTTATTGAGAAGGGGGAGGATGGCCCGATTTCCCATTTGTACACTATATTCTCCAGACTTGAATTATTCCCCTCTTTTCCGTTTACATGGGACGTTTTGTAGATAAACATATTTTCCTTGCAAATGGGTGGGGTGGAGTGGGTGAATGGAGTTTGTTTTAACCCCTTCCTCCCTACCTGTGTCACGATTTTCTCTCGCCTTTCCAAACATAGGGTGCATTTATAAAGTATTGGCCGGAAATAAAATATGCATTAATTTTGATACAGAAATAGTTGTGTGAATAGTTTGCATTTGAATTAATGAAGTTTAAAAAACCACTTTATATGAGGTGAGATATTAAAAATTAAAGTTATGCAATAAATTTTAAATCGAATATGCTTTCTCATTAATAGTTATACGAATTAATAGTTATACGAATTAATTAAAAAAAATACAGTTAAATAAATAAGCAGAATGACATTATTACTAATTAAGGTCAAAGTTTACATTAATTCTAATACACAGGATGCGTTAAGCGGAAATAAAATGTACAAAGATGTAGATAATGCTGGCACATAAATAATTTCACGATTTAGTTTTGATTTGAATTGATGGCATTTTAAAGAATTGTTTAATATCAAGTATGATATTAATAGAAATTTAGGTGAAAATTAAGCAATGATGCATCAGAAATAGAATATAACAAGAATAGTTGCATGGGTTGGTTTCATTTGTATAAATAAAGTTATAAGTATTGCTTCATATGACGCATTACATAAATTGAAGTAAAAATAAGCATTACTGCTGAATTAAAATATACGTTGTGGCGAAATAAAATACGTATCATTCCGAAAGGGAATAGCCATTATACCGAAACAATATAATTTGCTTTTATGCTGATGCACATTTTTCATATAAATGAATGAGAGGCCGGAATAGCCTGGTTGGCAGGGCACTGGACCCATGTCCAAGAGTTCGTGGGTTCGATCCCTGCCGGCCGAAGACTCCCAGTCTAGTAAATGGTGACTGATGCATGTTAAATCTGTCGAGTCGCAAAGTCCTCCATGTTCCCATAACAATTCAATACCTCTGGGGATCCAGGAGTTTCCTTGTCTTCTGGATTGGTTCAAAATTTCAAGGCTACGGAGTTAAACATAACAGTCGTAAACCCAAAATTGGATCAGCTGTACAACTGCGGATATAAAAATAAAATATAGATGAATGAAGTTTAAATAATTGCTCTGTATGAAGTCTGATATAAATTGGAATTTCATCATGAATGTAAATTTACAGTAAAAACAAAGATGGAAATTTAATAATAATAAAAAGGATTTAAATTACAAAATTTAACTTTAAAGTTTCAAATTAAGGTATTAAACCGTCGTAAGGTATTAAACCTTCTAAAATATGCATTACTTGTAATTTATATGATGGTAAACCTTATCTGACTAAATGCTTCTTTTATTGCGTTATTCAGTTTATTTTTTCCCAGCAATGTTTACTGCACCCTAGAAAAAATTAACACCAACAGTTGAAGTTTCGTTATGAAATCAGCAAAATCCAAGTCCATAAAAAAGTCCTTCTTTATCCTACTGTTAACTTCACTATTGGAATGTTTTAGTTAGGAGTACTAAAAAGTTCCAATGCGTGCGAGTGGTATCAGTGCAATTTATCTGATGTATTACGTGTGCAGTTGGCATAAATAGCAGCAAAATGGTTGCTCGTGCAAACAACAAAGATGACATAAATGAGGAAATGTGGTTCCGCGGTGTTTTTACTTGAAGCAATTAGATAAAGTATACTATTGCAATTTAGATAAGAATGACTCTACATAATGAAAGATTATTTTTTAGTTTTTCTTTCATATATATCTCTTATAAAATTGGTGGGGTAAATATCTGATTTTGTAAACCAATTAATTTAGTTTTTAATCGTATAGCAAATATCAAATTTCATGCGACATATTTTTTTTTTTTTNTCTTTGTTTTTTTTTTTTTTTTTTTTTTTAAGTTTTTAATGGTCTTAATTGAATGTTAAACGTATGCGCTTAATGTTCATTAGAAATTGATGCCTCTCTTGTCACATTAAATGTTTAAGGTTGAATAATAACAAGTATTTTTACTTGAAGCAATTAGATAAAGTATACTATTGCAATTTAGATAGCAATGGTTCTATATAATGAATGATTATTTTTTAGTTATTCTTTCATATATATCTTTTATAAAATTGGTCGGGTAAATATCTGATTTTGTAAACCATTTAATTTAGTTTTTAATCGTATAGCAAATATCTAGTTTCGTGCGACATTTCTTTTTTTTTTATTTTTTTAGTTTTTAATGGTTTTAATTGAATGTTAAATGTATGCGCTTAATGTTCATTAGCAATTGATGCCTTTCTTGTCACATAAAATGCTTAAGGTAGAATAATAGCATGAATAATAACAAGTGTTTTTACTTGAAGCAATTAGATAAAGTATACTATTGCAATTTAGATAAGAATGACTCTACATAATGAATGATTATTTTTATTTTTCCCTTCATATGTATTCTTTTTTAACATTGGTCTAGTAAATATCTGGTTTTGTGAGGGATTTGTTTTAATTTTTAATGGTTTTACTTGAATGCCAAATATATGCGTTTAATGCTAGTTAGCTATTGATGCCTCTCTCGTCGGCACATAAAAATCTGTTTAAGGTTGAGGAATAACACCAAAAATCACAAATCAACAACAAAATCAAATCAAAAAACACAAACAAAAATCAAATCTTTTTTTTTAAAGCAATCAGGTAAGGAACACTGTTGCATTTTAGATAAAAATGGGCTGATCTGTAATTGATTGTTTTTAGTTTTTATCTCTTATAACTCTGATCAAACAAAGTTTTTTTTTTTTTAAATTTTAAAACTTTTTTTTAAAATTCTTAACATGCTTTCTTAATAAACTTCAAATTAATTGCTCTAAGCACTTTTTCTGTAAATTTGGTTCAAATTTGAATCACAATATCGATACTTAGAAAGTAGTATATAATACTATATATATATATAAATATAATATATATATACTATAAGTAGTACTTTAAAACTTTAAGTTGTAATTGTATTTGTAGCAATGAGACGAAGTAAAATATTTCAATTTAGATAAGAATAACTTTTCGCATTAAATATTAAAATTTTGAAATACTGTTTTGCAGTAGGGTTTTTCTAGTGTAAGCATCTCTTTCTGAATTTTGTGAATCAAGTGTTCTCAATATATTTCTTATAATGTCATCTGCATTTTATTTCAGTTTTTTTTTTTTTTAATTTTTCATTATTTTAAGCAAATCTAGAAAAATTATTTAAAAAACAGTTTAACGTATTTTTATTTACATTTCTACTTATTGTCATCTACAGTGCAAAACAAATAAATAATATTCAGAATATTAAATAAAGTCTGGCAAGTCTTGATAATCGGCCCCTATTTTTGAGCTCTTGAAACATGTCAATTTTTGTTTCTAATCTGTATATTTTTAAAGCGAATGAAACATTTAATCTAGAATCTAATTAAAATAAAGAGTTAAACTCTGTTTTCGGATAATTTGTATATTTTCAGGAATGCTTTTGGTGAGGGAGGAAAAAACTATATCAGATGAAAAATACTGGAGCACATCGTAAAAGCTTCCGTATCAAATTACATTATGAAATACTGGCACTTTTAGGATCATCATTCTTAAAATATTATACAGTAGTTCTTACAGTTACATTTAATTAATTACAGTGATTTCGTGATTTTACTGTAATTAATACTGTAAGAATAACGTATGACAGATTTTTTGTTCCATGCCGTATTCCGGTTAAAAATGAATCTTACTGTAAAAAGTACCGGCACTCGTAATGTGATACGGAGTTTTTTACAATAAACAGCAAGCTTTGGATATATCCAAAAACGTTTCTATTACACTAGGTAGCGTTTCTGAATTTCTTAATGCTTGGATTATGGACAGAAAATGTTTACAATAACAAAATGTTTCAGAAATTTTTATACAGTGATGGCAGTTTTGCCTCGGAGAGAAATGCGTACTACAATGTAAAAGATACCTAGTAATTTTTTTTTATTACTGGTGTTGAACAGCTGACCCAATTTTGAGTTTAAGAATTCCAATGTTGTAATTTTGAACACAATCAGGAAGATTCCGAGGAGAAATTTTTAATGGAAATAAACCACAGTTGCGTTAAATGGAGTGGAAAACCACAAAAACCTCCCGCGGTGAACCAGACTTCAATGGAACTCTAACTCATGATCCGTGTACTACTGAGGATATTTTACTTCTGCACTGTGATCAGTGCGAGCCGGGTGTGGAATTCGTATTAACCAGCCATTGTTGGTATTCGAACCAGGTTCCTCTCATTGGGAAGCAAGCGTTCTATTCCCTCAGATACCGCGGCCTTACCTTGCATAGTTGTAACTGCACGTGTTTAATGTAAGTAATGTGTACAGACATTTTTCCGGTACCATAGATGTTTTTTTATAAACCTATTTTTCATAGGTATAAATATTTAAAAGAAAAAAATATTTAGCACAACATTTAAAATATGTATTTATTTCACTGTAAAAAATTTTTGGAGTGTGATAATAAAATTTGCTTCAATCTTAAAATGGTGCTAATTTATAATATATTATCGTATTTCTTTAACTTATTTGGGCGATTTAAGGTTGCAGTAAATTTGCCCAGTATTATAATTCAAGTTTAATTGGATTTTTATGAGAGTGGTGAACCCTAATAATGTTCAAATTTGCTTCGATCTTTATAAGGTGCTATTAAACTATCGTGCCAACTAATTCTTCCTAAACTTGATGACTCGATACTATAACACAACTTGAACATGTACATGGACGCCGGCACACAGCTCTGCACACAACTTGAGACGCACAACTTGAACAAAAACATGGTTCAATTGAAGACCTTATTAAGACCTAGTAACATGATTCAACGTTTATCTGATTTTCTAGAGAATTTTTAACCCTAATATTGCTCGAATAGTCTTCATTCTTAATAGGTTTCTTCTATTATTGCTCGATAATTTGCGTGCGATTATTATGCCGACTAAAGTTTTATAGTACGATAGTGTGGTTCAATTCGAACGAAATCCCACCTTAATAAGTTTTCAAAAAATTTGCCTAGTGTTATGGTACTGCGTTGATCTGAATTTTCTGAGAGGATTGATCCATAATATCGTTCGAATTTGCTAAATACTTAATATGGTACTAAGTTGAACAATATTATAGAGCTAATTAATCTTTCTTAAATTTGATTACATAATTTGAAGGTTTAACTTGAATGGAAATACGTTTCAGCCAGCTTAGATGGCTTCAGTTTGTAGCGAACTTATACTGTTTAAATTTTTAAGATATCATTATTATGGTTCAGCACTGAACCGATTTTTCTGAAACTATAGTGCATCTTAAACCATTCTTTTAGTCTTTATTGAGCAGGCTTTTTGCGTCTTTGTTATTGTTGAACGAAAGAACCTGAATAAAAATACTTGCATCAGTAATTTACTGATGCAAAATTTTCGTTGGAGTAATTCTGCATTTAGTTTACAGATAGTTACACAATCTTTTGCATCAATTACACTCGTCACACTTCCGTAAATTCAAAACAGCGACATTTTCGCCCGCTTTCAAAATAACCGCGACATTAATCGGTTTTTGTGGAATGATAAGTTGCTGCGCTCCCCTCCTTTTATCTGTATCAAACTTACTTGTAGACAATTCCTAGTTGAAGTTTTATCTCGACTTTCGCTTCGTAGAATTTTCACATTAGCTCCACTCGATTATCCCCGATTCGAAAGTTGGGGGTAGGAGGATGAAGACAGTGATGAAGTGATAAGCGCTTCGTTGAGCTCAAATGCTCTTGCTGCTCCCCCAGCGCTCACGTGGGATAAGAACCAAATCTAAATGATGAGACTTGATGAACGCTGCGAATTTTTTAGAACAGAATATTTTATATGGGGATATAGGATCGCAGGATTTCAGTTTCGATCGCTTCGAATGATGTCGCCAATTTTAAACTTTTAAATGTACCACCTCAAATCAAAGTTAGAATAAAGGAACCAATTGAGTTTTTCGTAAAATTTTATAAAGCATTAAAATTGTAGTTATTAAGGGTCGTACCGTAGGTTTATAAACTAATTGTT
Source organism: Parasteatoda tepidariorum (assembly GCF_043381705.1). Lineage (NCBI taxonomy): Eukaryota > Metazoa > Arthropoda > Arachnida > Araneae > Theridiidae > Parasteatoda > Parasteatoda tepidariorum. Next base: position 15,314,378 of record NC_092211.1, read on the forward strand.
ATTTATTTATAAACTGATTAAGCTAATTACTGATTTGCTTTTTCGTTGATTTGCTCACTTTGACACAGTATTTTTACTGAACATATTTTCTGCACTTTCGTATTAATTTAGGACTTAATAAATTAAAAGCATTATATTAACTGTTTTAATAATGTGTGGTTATAAAATAAAGCACGAATCATCGGTGTCTTTTTCTGCGAAGTTTAAATCTTCAAAACAAAGCTTGCTTCCAAACAAGAAGTTTTGAAATTTACCCCTATGAGCAGTTATTTGGGTAAAAGAGAAATAGTTATTCATTATTAAAATTTCTTTAGTTTACGAAATTAATTATTGAGAAATTTTTAAATATAAATGTAAAAAAAAAAAAGTAAACTATTTCTTTTCGCATTTTAGTACAAACATGATTACGATAATCTAACAGATTTTTTTTAGCAACTAATAGACTGTTTTGCATAATCAAAAAGCACGAAAGCATAATTTTGCTTATAATAATAAGAGCGTCGTAAAAAAATATTTATAAAAAGGACACCGGTGTCGTATCTGCGTCAAACAGTGATGCATCAAGTCAGGGATTTGCTGAATTTTTAATTATTTTGTAGATGCATTTCTTTTTACTTCTTTTTTTACTCCATTTATTAAAAAGCTTTATCAAGAATTATTTATAGTGGAGATTACCAAGCGGCATGATATTCATTAAAATATTAAAAAAACGATCGTAATTAAGTGGCGTTCATTAAAATTCGTACCATCTTTTTCCACGCTGACACAGATTTGTAAACATATAAAAATTTCTTTCATGATACTTTTCTTAACTATACTCTTTCTTTTCTTTCTTTTAGTAATTGGATAATTCATTGAAAAACTTACCATAGCGACTTGGTTCTTAATAAAATATTAAATGACGGTTGTTATTTTTGTTAGGTAATGTTCATTACATCTTTTCCCAGACTATTTTAGATATTCTCAAAAATAAGAGGAAAATAAAAATAAAACAATAATTTTCTGAAATTTATAACTTTTTTAGCATATGTTTTGTGAAAAACAAGAAAAATAATACGGTAAGTATGTTAGATTTTCTAAAAATATTTTTGAAGAATGCTTTTTATATATATACACAAAACGGCTGATTTAGCCATTTACTGATTTGTCTACTCACTGATCCATTGTTTCGTTTATTTAATAGGAGGTCGTGTCACTAATTATTTGATTTACTAATTTATTGATTAACTACTTTTCTTTTAATCCTTTATTCTTAGGCTACATTACAAATCATTCAGAGTTATGGTTACCATTGTAACGCGATGTTTATAAAGACATATTTAATGACGATTGTGATTAAATCACCATGGCTACAAACCGTATTATTTTTTCTCAGACGTAGAATGTAGATTATAAAGGTCATAAAATGATTACATAAGTTAAAAAAAAAAAAGGAAAACAGAATTTTGAAACATTTTAAACAAATGTTTCGTGAAAAAAAAAAGAATAAAAAAACTTCCATTATTATATTTAAAGGCGAAAAAAAAAAACTTATTAGCTACTCTTTTTATACCTTTGGAGATTTTGAAAGTTCGTCTTTTAAAATTTATCAACATGCAAATATTACCATTTATCAACATTATCTCGAAAATGTAAAAATAAAAATTTTCTAAAATATAATTCGAACAAAATGAGTCTTCCAAAATAACAAAAATCGCCACTTCCCCAAAATTCTACTCTTCCAAACTCCCCCCTCTTATGTGATGTAAGAGAATGAAACGAATTATTCCTCCTCCAGTCTTTTCTTACCCCCAACACCCCTTTCTTCTTTATACCACCCCCTTTTCCCCACCACCTCTTCACCACCCTGGATTTGGAGTTGGGATATTATCGAGCTCATAATTTGAAGGTCTAAGCTGTTCTCTTTGAAATATGGCATCCCCCTCCCTTACTTTCAACCCCCTCACGTCTTAGAAGTTTAATCCCTTTTCGTTTGTCTGGGAGCCGCCCTTCGTATTTCGATATTTAATGGCAGTTTGAGATAAGAAGTTTTCTTCGCTCAGTAATTTCTGTTTTCTTTTCCACTCCATTTCAACGATTAGGTGGAAATAGAGAGTGTAAAAATCGCGGTTTGGTATCTTCTTTTTAACAGATAACAGACGATGATTTCTTTTTTATTTTCTGTCATTTCGAATGAATTAAATGTGGGATTAATTTTGAAATGTTTTTGATTTGTCGGATTAAGATATAAAATCGATATTTTTTTTTTGTTTTTTTAATAGTTAATACTGAATTATTTCACGGTATAAGTGAATATATTTAAAGTAAAATTGAACTGAAGATCCGTTCTGTAACTGCGAAAATAATTATATCTTAGAGTTAAACCTAGAAACATCTTACTCTTTTTAATTTATTCATTATTTTGGTATTAACCTCGCATGAACTTACTTAAAACACAACTTCGATTAAAATAAGTAAGTGTGAAAATGTTCATACTTTGGTTCTGGTACTTTACGATTGTCCCCTGAATTTACTGATAAGTGTGATATTATTTGATGTGTAGTTACACTGATGCTGGATTTGATGAAGTTGTTACAATGATGCTGAAGATTAATGCTGGAATCTTTAATGGCATACGTGAGAGATTTTGGTATTAACCTCGCATGAACTTACTTAAAACAAAACTTTGATTAAAATAAGTAAGTGTGAAAATGTTCATACTTTGGTTCTGGTACTTTACCATCGATTGTCTTCTAAATTTACTGATAAGTGTGATATTATCTGATGTGCAGTTACACTGTACTGGAATTGATGAAGTAGTTACGCTGATGCTGAAGATTAATGCTGGAATCTTTAATGGCATACGTGAGAGATTTTGGTATTAAACTCGCATGAACTTACTTAAAACAAAACTCCGATTAAAATAAGTAAGTGTGAAAATGTTCATACTTTGGTTCTGGTACTTTACCATCGATTGTCCTCTAAATTTACAGATAAGTGTGATATTATCTGATGTGTTGTTACACTGATGCTGGAATTGATGAAGTAGTTACAATGATGCTGAAGATTAATGCTGGTATCTTGAATGGCATACGTGAGAGTATTTTCTTAAAATTGAATTTGAGATCCTTTCTGTAACTGCGAAAAAAAATTTCATCTGAGCGTTTCATCTAGTGACCACTACACCGTAAAGAATTCCAGAGCAAATTACGATAAAAGATATCAGTACTCAGGGTGCCGGTATTTTTTTTTAATAGTAAAATCTATTCTTACCGGAACAAGATACTAAAAAAAATCTGATATACAGTAATTTTTGCAGTAATAATTACCGTAAAATCACTGAATCACTCTTATTAAATAAATATTACTGTAAAAATTACGGTTCAAAGTCTTACGGCAAAAATGCATTTTACGGATCAAATTAAGACACAAAGTGTCTTAATTTGATCCGAAATTTTTTACAGTGTTACTGCTTTAAATTTATTTTAAATTTTGCTATTACTTCGGCCAGAATGATATTGAAAAAAACTTTTTATTGAAAATTTATAAATGTTCATGCCATAGTCTTGGTCATGATTGTTCATCATCTATTTAGAAATTTTTCGGTAAATGTAATGCTGTCTGACTTGAGATAACTTGAATCTGATCTAAAACTAAACACTGTATGTGCAAAATTATTAATAAATTGGCACTTCATTTAGTTCCATCTAATATTTCTAAATTTTGCTGATCATTGTAATATAAATTTGTCCATAATAACCTTGAAGCAAAATCTTTAATTAATTTTAAAATTTAAAAAATTGTACCTTGAAAGTTTATAAGTTTTTATAAAATATTTCTAGGTGTATCCATAGTCAAAGTTTTAACCCTGATATTTGACTTATTAGTATCCTAACTTAAAACTTCTGATGTGAAATATTCTTTCAACCATTAAATTATGCTTTATTTCGTCTTTTTTTATTTTTTATTTTTTTTTTATTTTGAAGTAAACTCTTTTTTTGGAAAAATAAATGGAAATGGAGAGTGGTTTGTTATCGTCTTTTTAGAAGAGAACAGAAAACAATGATCTTTTTATTCTCTCTCATTTCAAACAAATTAAACGTGGCATTAATTTCGAAACTATTTTAATTTTCCAGATTAAGAAATGAATTCGATAATCTTTTTATTTATTTATTATTTTTATTCGCAGTTTAATAGGAATTCTACAATAGAGTAAGTGAAAGTGGTTTCTTAAAATAGAAGATTTAATCTGTTAGTTCGAACATACCCCTTTCTTCTNAATGAATTCGATAATCTTTTTATTTATTTATTATTTTTATTCGCAGTTTAATAGGAATTCTACAATAGAGTAGGTGAAAGTGCTTTCTTAAAATAGAAGATTTAATCTGTTAGTTCGAACATAATTATTAAATAATATTCGAAAATAATCATAAAAATTAGGAAAATTCAAACCTTGTAAATTTATTCTCATTTTTGGCATTAATCTGTCTAGTAATAATATTAAAAGTTTTTTATTCATTGTATAAATATAAAAGTATATATATCATGGTCTTAAAGGCATGAAAACTACAGAAAAGAAACTTCTATCATACTACCGAATCTATAAACTATTAATTCGTACTACATATATTTGCAAGTCATAAGTCCCATTTTTTTATGCGATATCTATTTATATTTTATTCGATAAATTCTCATTTTTGCTTGCAGAAAATAGTCTAAATCAGCCTAGCAATTTGTTTCGGACTAATGTCTGCAAAATGCGTACTGTTCCCGAATCCGGGATAAACCCCTTCTCCTATACCCCCATCTCCTTAGGGAGTTCTAATCCCACCTGAGGGTAACTTATCTATTCCAAAGCCATCGCACGTGCTGCTGTCAAAGTGAACTTAGAAACCGTTACCAAGGAAAGCACGTTCAAGTTGCTAGGCAACAGGAAGACCACGTAATCTGAGAAAAGTCGTGCATATATTCTAGCCTTTTACTGTATTTCTTTTTGCAGAAAAAGATGAGATTTGGATTCCAAATGAAACTCCCCTTCCCCCTGATTCTTTTTATCAGGTTCTAGTTTAAAAGTCCTCATCTAATATTGTGGGAGAGGGGGTGGCTAGGAATTGCAATTCTAGGTTCAATTCGCGGCTTTCAATTTTGAACAGCGAGTCTGGAGAAAAAGATAGACTTCCCGTTTGAATCTTTTTCTTTTCTTCTCTTATCCGTGGGAAAATAGTATATATTTTTGGGTGAAAATGTATCGAAAAGATTCTTAATATCAATTGTAAATATACAAGAATATTTCTTGTTCAATAGTGGTTATGTCTGATGTTCTTTAAAACTGACTTCTACTTTCACACAAGAGAAAATCGTATATATTTTTTGGTGAAAATATCTTTAAGAAAATCTCAAAAGGAGCTGTAAAAAGTATTTTGAATTAAATAAATGTTTTGCATGATGTATATCATAAATCAACGAAAATAAACTCATGCATATATATTTTGAATAATTTCAAAAACTAGTAAATATTGACCTACATATTTAGATGGAAAAAATCTTAAACAATTTTATGCAATATAAATTAAAATTATCTTTAATTGATGTTATTGTCTTTTGAATCTTAATTGAACTTAATGTAGATAAATTTTAATATTAACATTTTCAGAAATTTTCAAAACGCAGAAAAAAAAAGATTTTTTAATTAATATTTTTTTTTTATTTAAATACAAAATTGTAGCTTCTTTATTCTATGCATTTATGAATATTATGTATTGTAAAAACTAAGTTATTGAAAATTCTCTCAGCATTAAAATAATTCTCAACCTAAATATGTAATTAAATGTGATACATACTTTAATTTCATAGCTACTTAATTTCACTGATGATTATTCTTGGATTATAACTATTTGAATATTTTATTATCCATTGTTTATATACACTGATAGAGTGTTACGAACCTGATTAAGTAATGAGTTAAGATTTTGAGATTAGGATTCTCTTTGAATTTAGTGATGTTAATTAGAACTAGGATACTTCTGATATTTTTTTCGTCAATGGGAAGGTGTATCATGTCAAAGCTTTTATAGCATCCGTGTGAAATTAATTAGTCAAATATAATTTATTTTGTTATTTTTTCCTTATAAATAAATTCGTCAAAATGAACGTTTATGATAAATTATGAACGTTATATGATAAATATGTTGAACGATTCGTTCAACATATTTATCATATAAATAAGATATTAGTTCCCTAAAATTTCAATCAAGAACTCTTCAAAACTTCATATGAAAATTTTTAAAGCTATTTACTGTTGAGGTTTTCATTTCATTTTACTATTTTTTTTTTAATTTAATATTACTCCTTAATATTTAAAGTATTCAAATATAGTTTTTGTGTGTTTCTTAATTTCGTGAGGTTTTATTGTTTATAATTTTTAAATTTCAAGCTTCTATAATAAATTATAAAATTCTTAGCCAAAAGATTTAAAAAATGTAAATCATATATTTATAATTAAAAGTGTACAGTTTTAATGGATTCAATGCGTAATAAATTATTGTTATCATTATGTGTTTCTTAACACCATTATATGTATTACTTACCTGTTTCTTAAATTTATTCTCCATAAAAATGCCTGAAAAATATCTCTGTATATATACACTAATAGAAGAGTTTTTTCATCCTTTGTCAAAAATTCCACTTCTATATTCGAAAAGAAATTTTTTCACCCCTCTGTTTTTTTCTGTTTCCTTTTTTTATAAAAAAAAAAGAAGGAAAAACATTTATTTATAATATTTTTTATTTATTTTTAATCTGATCAATAAAAAAAAAGATGAAATAAAAGCTGATTGATACATGAATAAATAACCTGCACAGTTTTATTGATAATATAATCAAATTGTTGCAATATAGTAACAAATTAATTTAATTGACTATGAAACTACACAGACTATGTAATAATAATAATATTCGCGGTATATAGTTAGTGTAAAGGATTGACTCTATTTTTATTTGTATTATTTTTACTTATCTATCACTTATCTAGTTTTACTTGTGTTTGCTAACATTATTTTGAAAACTTTTAATTTTCACTGCATCCCGTAAATGCATCAACTTAAAAAATATCAGTTTTATTGGGCTAATTCAGTTAATTCTCCTCAAATTAATAGATCTGTTTTAAATAGATATTAAATGAAAATTAAAGTTAAATCTGGTGTTTATCGAGAATTTATTTATTGTTATTTTAGAAATATCTAATAATATTGAAGGGAAATATAATGATTTGGTTATTAGAATTAGACATAAATTTTTACAGGCATTTTAAATTTTTGATAATGAACAATAAATTATTTTATACCTTGAAATTTTTGGTAAGTTGAAAAATTTTTTTTTTAATTTCATTGTTTTTTTAAATTTTTTTTTTAGTTTATCGAAGCAATTTAATTCAGAAATATAATTGTAATAATCTTGAAGCGTTTTTCAAAACCATTTGCGTTCAATTTCCGTCATAAAAACTGAGAGATAAAATGTGTTTTGTGACCGACAGAAATTAATGTAACATCCCTGTAGTACTAACAAGTCTTACCTGATTTTGCTATAAAAAAAGTCAGTCAAATTATGAACACATTGTAAGAGACATTCTTTTTTAAGAAAATGTGAGATATAAAGGTGAAACAAAAATGTAAATAGGGAAGAGGCGACGTGAAAAAGAGGAGGTAAATTAGATCATTTTCTTTTTACAGCAAGCCTAATGCATTCTACATCCTCTCCTCCTCTTCACCTCATCCCATCTCTCCCTATCATAATTTATGACAGTTTCTATCAGGAGGTTGCCGTGTTTAAAACGGAGTATCACTTGTCGCCAAGCCTGAATATTTCATCGACAATATCGCCAAATTCATACGATTTTATATGGAGCAACAAAAAGTAGGGTTTGTAAAATCGTAAAAACTTTATTTTATGCTGGGTTCTCTTCGGTTTTAGGTCGAGAAATCCAACTCGTACTTTAAAAAATTTATATGTTCGTCAGTTTTTAATGATTATAAAGCTCAAAACAAATACTTGGGCTTAAATACTGGAAAAATATATCAATATAGCTATCCCAGACAGTCCCCAACCTTACGGCAAACGTTGTATTTGCTGTTCTTTTGATTCACACGATAAGGATGACTGGTTAATAATTGAGTCGCTCAGAAGATAATGCGGTTAAGTCCAAAACACAACAATTGAGAAAATTAATGTTTTTTGATACATTAGTTTTTAAAATTCCTGGTTTATTAATTTAATTAGAAAAGTGTATAAACTCTTTTTTCGAGGTGTAAACTTCGCAAAAAAACAAGATATGTACAGGATGTGTAAATAAAAACGTAAGTATTTATTGATTGAGGGCNTTTTCGAATTTTTTTTTTCCTTTATAAGTTAAGGTTCTCCAACGCAACATTTTTTAGGGATGATGTGTCATAATTTTAGATTCAATCTTGATATCAAAGGGCTGTTCATGCAAGCTTAATGCAAACAAGCAAATTGCGCATAAATTAGTATATTTAAATTTAACATTGAGTCAAGCTTGTATCGTTTATTTTCTATTCATGTATAAGCCTTGCTGAAGTAAGATACAGGTTGCTGCTACATTAAAATCAACCTTACAGTGCCATCTGGAATGAGTGTTAAGATTAAATATTTTTTCTTGTTATAAAGAGTAAAGCTTTCTTTCCTTTTTTTTCATTCTCAAAAATCTTGACAAGTTCAATAAAATTATGCAGTTGACGAGTGTAAGGAATTTTTTTTTCTTTTATGCAAATGTAATGACTTTTCCTGTATTCCTCAGTAATTACTTAAAAAATATTATAAAATTACTAGAGATAGTTTTGAATTTTACTTACATTAATGTGTACTTATTATAGAAAAATTTAGATATCTCTTTAAGTTTATTTTTTAAATTTTTATAAACATTTTAAGAAAATATTTATCACATATCATAAATATTATATTTTTTATTTATTATCAAGTGTAAAGATTTTTCTTCTGTTTGTTTGTGCAAATGCCACTGACTGTCCATGTATTTGTAGGCAATAACTTAATAAATATTATAAAGTTTTAACAATTAATAGCATACTTTATTTTTATTAATGTGTATTTACTTCTTTCGTTTCAAAATTATAATAAAATATTTATCACATTTATACATATTTACCATCAAGTGTAAATATTTTTTTTTGTTTGTTTTTACAAATGTAATGACTTTCTCTGTATTTCTAGACAACTACTTAAGAAATATTATAAAAGTTATATTATTGCATAATATTATATTTATATTTTTGTGTAACTATCTTTATATTTTTAGCAAATCATTTATTACTTAAAATGCAAAACAACTTAACAATTTGCTTATAATATTTTACATTCATCATTTTTATCTATGTAAAGTAACCATACATATTTTTTCGTGTAATAAGAAAATAAAATATCTATCTAAAAATACCGATTGAACATTTTTTCACCTGAATATTTCATTAGTGGCATATTATTAGTGGAAATTATTGGTGTTGTATTCGGATTTGCTGCTTAATCCAAACGCAACCAATGTGAGGTTCATTGTTTCAAATCGTATTCTTGGCTGATTTCTTTTTCATTTCTAATCTTAAAATATCGAAACTATGAAACGAAGTTTATAGTTTTTAATAACACTCATATTACTATTTAAAATTTTAGTTTCAAGTTTACACTATTTAATTTTGAATTTATATAGTTGTGCTATTTGTTAAAAATGATAAATTTTAAGTAACTTAAAAAACATTTTAGCTCATTTTCTGTTTTTGTTTTTTTCAGGTGATAATCAGAATCGATATTTAGAGCAAAAAGTGAACGTAAGCCTTTTTTATAAGAAATAAAAGTTATGATATGCATTTTATAAATATTTTCTTGATATGTATGTATATATATGCTATTGATAAATTTCAAATATAAATATGTATTTGTTTCTAGAAAAGGGAGGGAAACCATAATTCTTAGTTGAATTTTTAAATTATTAAGCACTTTATTTTAAATACCACAGGAATATATGAACAATTTTAAATGATTATTTTTTCTCTAGAAACTAAACAAAATTTTCTTTTTTCAAAATTGAAAACTAAATTTATATAGATAATATCTAAGTCAATACATATATTTAAATACTCAAAGCACTAGTTTAATACATAATGGGATCCTACAGTTGAAAAATCAGAGTGAATAAGGTTAAGGAACATTTCAGTGAATTAAGAAATATCAGCTTTTGAGAAATAAGAAATGAGGCACTTACAAAACATTTCTCAGTCTTTAAGAATCGTCTTATTTGAAGACTTGGCAGAAAAAATAGAGCTGTATAAATATAGTTTCCCCTTCCATATTTTTGTATTTAAAATTTGGATAATTTAAAAATTAGCTTAGCATTTTCTTTTCAGCTCTTAAATTGCAGTGAGAAAGTAGATCTATTTTATTCTGCAACAATGTGGTACAAGTTTTATTATTACCTTGATAAATTGAAGACGAAGTATTGTAATTCAAATAAATTACAAGGAATTCAAAGGAAAAATTCAAGAAGAATTTCCTTCTCTTAAGTTTCTGCAATAGGAATACAATGAAACAAAAAAAATCGAAAAAAACCTATAAATCTACAAAAATTAAATTTGAAAATCCATTGTTAGCGCAGAAAAAATAGAATCTGAAAAGTTTACAATCTTCTGTTGTACTATACTAGTAAATGTTTTGACAGGAATTTAAATGCTCAATGGAGTATTTTTTATTATTTGTCAACTTTCAGCGATTTAGCCTGCAACATATTTGGTGTTTTCAGAAAGTATTAATCAAAATATATGATCATTAATAATATTATAATCAATAATATTCATATTTAATAATATTATAATCAATAATATTCATAATTAATAATATTTTGATTAATATAGAAAAATATTAATCAAATTATATTATCATATTTTGTGCAACATATAAAACAATCCTATTAAATGTGAAACAAAACAAAAATGGGTATTTTGAATTATCTGATAATTTTTTTTTAAAATTCAATAAAAATTGGAGTTAAAATATGAAAAACAACTCAAATATTTCATGGCATCTAATATCTATCAGAGAGCATGAATGCTCACCAAACTAGCAATAAATTGAAATATTTTATGTGTTTCAGACTAAATCAGGTAAAATTAGTTGTTAATAGAAATTTTTCCTTAATTTACTTTTAAAAGGCTTAAAATTTCTGTAGAATTTGAAGAAATGTTTCGACTCAAATTTTCTATCTTCAGTGCTGTTATTATTATTATTATATTTAACATTCTTTTTTTATCTTCTTTGCTCCCTTTTTGAAATTATCAACAAAGCTGTAGTTGAAATCAAAAAAGCATAAATTTCCTATTCGACTTTCAATTCCTAAATTTTTAACTATAAATACTTAAAATTTATTTTTTTAATCATCAAAACAATCTGAAAGATTTGAACAAAATGGAGGTTAGTAATCATCTGATCAAAAGTTATTTCAATAAGCAGTATCTCCTAAAATCATAACCCCAAGATTACAATATTTGCATAACATTATTTTAGAAACTAAAAATAAAATCCATGAAAGTTCTAGTATTGGCTATATACAACTGCAAATAGATAATAAAGAAAATATTAATCAGTAACATTTTTGGATATTAACAAGGTCATTAACAAATAATAAAACTATTACGTAAATGCTTCATTTTCCTGCGTAAGGGCATTGTATAGACTTAATAAGTTTTCAAATGCCTTGTAAATAGGATATTTAAAATAAATAAAAACAGATGCTGTTATCATCTTAACATCCATTTCTTGTTCTTTGATAACCTAATTCCACTGTATCAACTGGAACAATATACACCACTGATTGTAAATAATTGATTGCCTTAAATAATTCCATATTTTAAATCTATATTTTCGTACCGGTTTGCATATATTTTTACTTCATATTATTTCAATACATATTCTAAGCTTTAATGAAGACTTTTCTAATTTCTGGTTCATTTTATTTTTCAACAATAATTATTTAAAGTTCTAATACTCAATTTCAAAGACTAAATAGTCGAATCAGGAAAGATAATCCAAAAAAAAGCCAATGATTTTGTACACATTTATTAAATAAGTAATATTTAATTTTTGCCATGAAATATCGCAAATTGTTTCAATTCATTTATGGCATATTGAAAAATTCCAAATAGATAAATGAATTGATGCTTCCAGTGATAAGTTGTATTAATAATTGTAACAAAATATTATTAAGATCAAAATTGAATTAAAAAAATATCCAACTTAGGTCCAATTTATGAAATCATAGTTTTAATATCCACAAATGTTTGACATGAGTTGCGATATATGATTTACACTATAATTTAAACCTTTATGAATATTTAGCTATATTTAACAATTTTATCTCTCACTCTCACTCATAAGCCAATAAAACATCTTATTCGTTATCATTGCAATTTTTCTCTATTTACCTTTGCGTAATTTATTCTTCAGAATAATCTTGATATAATATCTATGACAGAATCAAAAATGACTAAAAACGCTCTAACTACAAACTCGTTACATGCTCAATAAAGTAATATCAGAGGTTTTATTATTCAAAAACAAGCAAAAAAAAGAATAAAAAGGAGTAAAGAATACAAGGGTGCAACAAGGGTTTGAAAAATGAAAGTCCCGTTTAGAGATTTTGTATTTGTTTTGCTATTAATGCATGAAATGTCTTTATAATGCAAAACGGCACAATTATTTATTTTCAGTTCAAACTTGTTTCACGTATCTAAACCTCCTTCTTCTTATACAACTGCACAGTTACATATTTAAGATAGTTTTAATTTTATTACATTAACATATCAAGTGATTTAGAAATAATTTTTAATTTGTTTTTTAGAAAAAATCTAGCTTTAAGTAGAATTATCTAGCAAATACTTTTTCATTTTGTCATTTTATACTCTTATCAAAATGTAGTTTTCATTCATCGTGTTATGTTTTGATGAAATTGCATATAGACAAATATCTAAAAATATGCAATTTGTTAAGTGTAAAATTTTAAGCTATCTTTTATCCGACTTCATTATCAACGGATTCATTCTGTTTATAAAATTATTGTGCATTTTACTTTATATACAATTAACAATATAGAAATGTACCGATATACAGTTTTGAAATTTAAAACTACGCAAATTTGCACAGCTTTTCAGTACAGACCCAGATCTATTTAAGTTTCTTTCTAGTTAGACTTTTTGTAATTTAACTGTAATGCCACCTCCAGTACCTTGTTATCTAAAAAATTGAAAAATCCAAATTAAAATAGCATTTAATTGGCAAAATATAACCGGCATTATTATACCATTCAATTTCCTTTATTCTTATTATTTTAAAATTTTTCATTGTTTTTTATATAAGTTAAATTTATTTCTATTTTATTATAAAAAATTGTTTTCCAATGCAATTTTTTTTTAATTTCAGTATTGTATTGTATGACGAAATTTTTTTTCCCTTTAAAATAAGTTTTTTATTCTTTTATACAATAATGATATTACTTTCCAAAGTATTGAATGGCAAAGTATGTTTAAGTAATAAAAAGAATAAATCAAGATTTATAACAAGTTTCAATCTTTTTTATTATCGGTACAAAGTTAATGTGAGTTTATATATGTATCATGACTTATTTTCTAAATATATTAAAGAAATGTATGTATTTTTATGTATGAAATTATTCACAAAAACATAATATACAAATAAAAACAAATTGCAAATGCATTGATGATGTAATGCATTGATGAAGCGAAGTTTGTTGTAAGTGTTTAACATTTCTAAGGTCCTAAAGAGATGATTACATTTGGAATATGATTACATTTGGATGATTACATATACAGAAACATTTGTAATAAATTTAAAAAAAGAAAATCAGCACATATATTTTTTTTCATTACACTAAATGTACTTAAAATCAGTTAAAATTTTCGTGTAAAGGTAAGTGAAATTTGCCATCAGGTTCCAAACGTTATTTATACCTTTGTTATATTCCAAACAATTTTTTTAAATTTTTGCTTCAAATAAGTAAAGCAAATTTTTTGTTTTAACATTAAAAAAAGTATTAGCTTCATATAATTTATTGTTTGAAAAATAATGGAGTCTAGTTCAATGCCAAGTTACCTATATTCTTGTATTTGTGTGGTTTTTTGTTCGTCGTTATCCTACCAAAAATTTTCGGCCCCTGGCTCATAATTTGCTCAAGTCAAGATTAATGAATAATGATCCAATGAGGATCCAAGTTATTTTGCTGCTATAGACTAAGTAGAATCTAAAGTGTCAATAAGTTTCTTTTTTATTAATTTTAAATTCAAAATGTAATAATTTTGATAGTACTTTAAATTATTAAAAAACTGTAGATTTCAGGAAATAAAATTACATATTTTAACTAATGGTATAAATATTTGTGACTGATTTTATGTCTTAATCATTAAAAAATCATACTACATGAAAAAAAAGAATAAGACTCAGCACGTTTTGAAAAATTGAGAGGAGATTTATAATAATCTTTTTATATTATCATTGTTTTTCATGCTTTATATATCCTTACCTGTTGACTGTGAAATGTTATTTTTTTTTCATAGTTTATATCTGCGCAGAATATATTTATTCTAATTAACATTACAGTCTAACATTATGAGTAACAGAAATATAATGTGTGTGATAAATGTTTAGCATACATTTATAAACTTTAACATAATTTATTATAATGTTTCATGGATTATTTATAACTTTTTGGTTAGTAATAACTGATAATCTAGTTTAGAAATTTTTCTAATGGAACATTTCACATACAAGGAATTTCTTTATAAAAAAAATAATTTTCCGAAATTATGCAACAATGTTACAATAATAATGTGACTAGTTATTGCTTTCATTCAACTTATTCAGTGAAAGCAATCCAAAAAAGTTAAATGTTTAATGTTTTGTTCTCTTCAATGTTTAACTAATTATATTGTTGAATTTCTGTAAGAAAATTAGAGGTACAAAAATAATTTGATTGGAATTCTATTGTTTATTCTCTTTAATACAGCTTGTTTTCCTCTTGTAAGTAAATAAATGAATCATATTTCTTAAATATTCAAACAATATAAAAGTCAAAAATACTTACTATGAAAGTAATGTTCCTTATTCTGTTCAAAACCGAACAATTATTTAAAGAAGATATTGCAAAAATTATCATTTTGATTATAAATTGTTTTGCTTTTTTATTATGAGCAAAACAATGAGTTATTTAAAAGCATATAATTGGCAAAATTTATTTGCACTTTGAATAAAACACTTTGCTTTTACCATTGCTTTTTATTATAATAAATTTTTGCCTTAGGTATCATCATCTATTATTTATTATCATTCATATTTCATCTGATGCTCTTTTATTTTTTCATGTTTAAATTTTTTTTAGTACTGTGGATAATAAAATGGGCCCACATAAAGTTTTTATTTAAATTTTTGTACTTACTATTTTGTTGCGCAACATTTTCCAATTTAGTAATTTTTAATTAAAGGGGAGGGGAACTGAAACTGGTAATTATGGATTACAGAATTTGCTTATTCACTACTTTAAGAAATTTAATTTCTGCATTTTCTGCTCCATAAAGTATTTCTTGAATGCAGTACATGTTATTTAAAAACTTTTTAGATCCAATATTTTCAAAAGTTACGTAGTTGATTTAATTAAAGTATTAAAAGGTATAAAGTATTAAATTAAGAGTGGAAAAGCGTGATTAGTACAGTGGTCATTTGTAGAAAAATGCTTAAATATTGTATGAATCGTCTTCATCATCGATAAAACAAGCAAATGCATCGAAAATTGCATTGTAAATGTGATTTCATTGCAGATTTAGAACATGATAATTTCATTACAGATATAGAGTAAGCCAATTGAAATAAATTGCTTGAAGACAAAATGCACGCAGAGCTAATTACAATTTTGATAATAGCTTGAATATCGTTTAGAATTTTTTTTTGTTTACAATAAAGATATTAACCGTGTAATAAAAAAATTATGATATATAAATATGCTATCATTTAAAACAAATATCATTAATTTTAGCAATTACTAAACAATTATTAAGAAAGAGAATAGCAAATATCAAAACAACAAATATATTCTCTTTTAATTTAAAAGAATATTGCTGGTTTTATATTAGACAAGTGATTGAAATTATTTTTCTAACTATGTCATTACTTTTGATTCATGGACTCTCGACGAATATCACGAAAAAGTGTTTAATGTGGACTGTTATTATATCTTCTTGTTTACTCACGTATAATTACTTAAGTTAAAATTATTTATATAATAAACTCCCATTATAATTATTAGAAACGTGTTTATTTAAAAGATTTTGCATTGTGCAATATTATTTAATAAATAAGTCATGTCCTTTGAGCTAACAAATATTTTTAAATCTGTGAATCATGTTTTTCCCTTTTATTGCTGTTTGTTACTCTATTGAATCAGTAAATAGGAATGAAAAGTTTTTTTCGCTGTCCCAAAACAATATACGAGTTTTTTAATAAGCAAAAATATCGACATCGTGATTGCTTACTTATGTGTAATTACTCTGGAGGCAAATATTTTCAAGCAATGTATTCATTTATGATACTGGTCTTTCATATCGCAATGTGTATATTTCAAGCAGGATATGACTAAAATCAAGAAAAATTATTAGCATGAAATTTTTTAATGCTGTGCTTCTTTTGCTCCTTTCTTATCTTATATTTAATTTATAAGGTTGAAAAGGAGCCAAAGAAGCATAACATATTGAGATATTGGTTAGGATTAGATTCAATTAAAATGTAATTCAATTAAAATGTAATTACTATGAGGACCATGCAATTACTATGAGGATTTGTTATTTAATGATGATGTTACTCTATTTCAAGATGTGTATACTTCTATCAGGTGTGTATATTGTATAATGTGTATATACACTTCTTATCAATTGAATCTAATCCTAATCGAATTGAATATCAAAGAAATTATTATAGCCTTTTCTGCTATGTCTATTTTTCTAATTTTTAATAAAATATTTTTATATTTTATGCATTTACATTTTGATATAACCAATTTTGATTTTTAATGCTTTGAATATATATCTGTACTTTTGTGAAAATAAAAATATCTTACCACTAATTTGCTGTTTTATCTGTATTTGTGCTTTTTTCTCAATTTTTTTCTGCTTTAAAAACATTTATGTATGTTTTTACTCAACATAATTTTAAAATCACAAATATCTTTGATAGAGATTTTTCAAATAGAGATTTGTCTGGCTCGCTTCATATAATTAAATGTTTTGTGAAAAAGTTCAAATTGTATTAATAAATAACAGTTGTTACCGTATATAGTATGTTACTAAATTGAATCCAATTTAAAAGATAAACTTGAGTATTGCAAGTTACTTTTGAGTCAAAATAAGATTTGAAATTTATCTTTGTAATATTTTGAAATTATTATTATAGGCAGCTAAGAATCTACCTAATTTAATAATACTTATCATTCTTTTGTTATTTTATTAGATAAAAATTAATATTGAGTGAAAAAATTTAAATTTCCACAAAATTAAAATGAGTTCCATTTCATCATATCTACATTAAAATCCATCTTAGAATCATATCTTTGAAATAAAATGATGAGCAATTAAATTGAAAATTATGACGACATTGAATTAAGTTATTGTATTCATATCCATGCAAAAACTGTTTAATTTTCTTAATTCTCAGCTTCTTAATAACAGCTAAAATGCGAAAACATTTTGAAAACAAATTATCAACAAACTCGTTTTTATTATTAAAAAAAATATTTTAAATTGTAAATATGTAATGTATATTTCTTAATTATGCTGTGCATTTAGGACTATTTTAGAAAAATCCAAATATTATGTATTATCTTTTTGAAACTTCCAGTTATCCTACATTGAAGTATAAAATTTCATATGATACAACTCTACTTAGGGACTCTATTTAAGGAAATGTAAATGTTTATCAATCTGTATCCTTGTTGAGCAAATACCATACATTTTTATCAGATACATTGCTCCCCTCTTATGCATACAACAACTCATTTTTGGTCTCTAATAAGTATGCAACTGTCAAATAAAGATTAAAATTATAATTTCAATAATAAATTAAAATCTACTTACTCAAACTCTATTTTTGGCCTTGCATTGGAGTCTGTGCCATCTAGATTTATTTATTAGAATATATTAAACGCTATTTTACTATAAATTGCTTTTACCCTATGTAATCAACTACAATAGTCTAATTTGAGAAAATTTTGCAGAATACGAGATGTATATTAAAAATATTTCTTTATTAAAATAATAAAGGTTTTAAGTTGACATTATTGATAGTTTGGCATCTGTTTACATTATTATTTTTATTTTTACTTAGATTACAAACAAACTGCTTTTTTTTTATTAAGGATTTTTCAAAAGTTTACACAGACTGGATTAAATCAACACTAATTGAAAGTGGCCCACTGTGAGGAAAGTCTGTTTCATAAGAATAGATTTACTAAGCCGATATTAATAATTAAAGTCCAAATTGCCTAACGTTTAATGTTACAGGCAATAAGTGAGTCTAAGGAAATATTAACTATTTAGTTACCGATGAAAAATAACAAATCAAAACTGAATTCAAAATAAACTTAATTTGATTCGATAAACTGAATTATATACATAAAAAATTCGATTATTCACCTGTTTGTTTGCATCCTTTTTCATGTTGTACCTATTTACAATCTCCTGTTTGACAGAAGTATCTGATAAAATTCTTGATTTAATAATGTCTGTAATAATTTAATGTGTCTAGACTCCCTTAACATATATTTTGTAAAAAATTAAAAACGAACTCATTAAAATAGTCAAGTGAAGATAAGCACTGGTTTTTAATTTATTCATCAAAGAGCACATATTTGTTTTCATTTTTGCGCATAAGATGACAGATAACATACAAGGAAAAAAAATATAACAAATAGTTGTAATATCACGTGTGATTTTTTGTTAAACTGTCTGGCAAAGAATTTAATAACAATGCGTTATTATGCACAATTCATTTCTGTAAATTCAAAGATTCCTCTGAATTCTATACTGCAATATGATGCTAATCTGTTAAATAAATGTTGCAACATAAAAATTGGTCTATTCTTTCATTTTACATATGCTTGAAATTTTTTTTATATAAATTAAAATTTAGGTGTTTGGTATTTGAATTTAATAAACAATAAATAAAAAAGAAATGAGCCAAAATGAGGAAGAGAAAAATAAGCACCTTAAAGGTAGAATGTTAAATGACACATAACCGGGAGTTTTATTTTGTTGCTTAATAATTTTATTAATTTATTTATTCAATGATTGAATTCAAAATATTAACTAGCTAAATAGTTCCTTATAGCTCTGGTGATTAGTATAATATCTAATTTTGAATATTAGTGCATTCATTTCTAATTTCCATTCAATGTGTTGGTTTTAATTTTTTTTTCAAACCCCAAGCAAAATATTTATAGACTATTAAATTAACACTAATTAATCTAATGAATCACGCATTTAATAAATTTTGTCATAAATAAAACTATTTAAATAAAATTAGTAAAAAATATAACATTATGCAGTGCTCGTTAAAAAAAATTCATGGCTAATTAAAATGTTATCACAAAAATGTATTAGTACTTATGCTATTGGGAATTAAGTAGGAAGCAGCACCAAGTTAGATAAACACATCTCAAAAAAATTTTTTGGCGAAAATTATCTGAAAAAAAGAAAGATGGTTTAAAAATACACACAAAACAAATCAATACAGGAAGTAAACAAACATATAATTTTTATTTCATTTAAAATGTACAAAAATGTTTCACTGACTTTTGAAGTTTAGAAAAGTTTTCATTTCTAAAAACGCGTATGAAAATTTTCATTTAAGTTTCTGAAATGTACCATTAACATTTCAAAATAATTTTTTTATGATTCAGAAGTGCTAAGAAATTTTCTTGTCATATTAACTATATTGATATCTAAACTAATTTATTAGTTGGCAAAAACATTAAAAACTGCTTTTGCATTTTAAAGAAGCATGGGATAGCATCTAGGATAAAACTTAGATAGATTATTTATATGGCAGTTTTTAGCATAAGAAATAAAAACATTTAATACAAATTTAAATATTTTAAGAAAACAATTTTTAAAAAAAATTCTTAATTGTTGTACTTACAGCATAACATCATACAAACATTTTTTTAGTGTATGTAGGAATTATGATACGTTTTCGGATACGTATGAAAGTTTAAATATGTCATTTTACGCTGCATTTTGTCAATTTAGTTTTCACGCTTCAAGGGAAAAAAAATTCTTTCATCCATGTTTTTGCTGTTAAGTTCGATGTTTGAAACCTTTTCCAAATATTTTTAATTTTTATGCGGAGTTATTAATTAAATATTGTTGCATTTTAATTCTTATAAGTTGCTTTAGCAAAAAAAATATCAAATTTCTAATATTCAGATATACAGTGGAGCATCGTTTATACGACGATCACTTATACGACGTTTACATTTATACGACGTTTTAGTATGGTTCCAAATCATTCATATTCATTTTAATGTAAAAATATATCGTTTATACGACGCACAGAATCGGTTATACGTCGGTTTTTGGATTTTGTTCACGTTTATTTCATTTTTAATTTTTTACTTGTGTATTTTAAAAAAGGGCGGAATTTGCCAACATGATTGATACAGAAAAGGGTGCCAACAAGAATGCTTGGATGAAGAACGTAGTTTTTACTAGATGACTTAAAAAACTTGACAATGTTATGAAGATGCAAAAACGAAAAATTTTGATCGAAACGAAAAAAATATTCATCGACCTATGTCCAGCGCACCCATCGGATACTAATTATTTTGGAAAATGTAAAANTCATTTCAGGCTGCATTTTGTCAAATTAGTTTTCACGCTTCAAGAAAAAAAAATTCTTTCATCCATAATTTTGCTGTTAAGTTCGATGTTTGAAACCTTTTCTAGATATTTTTAATTTTTATGTGAAGTTATTAATTAAATATTGTTGCAGTTTGATTCTCATAAGTTGCTTTAGCAAAAAATATCAAATTTCTAATATTCAAATATATTTCTATTAAAAATTCATTTGCGAATTTTCTTATTTGCTAAATTTTAGAAGAAATTTAAATTTTTTAAATTCGAGCATTATTTTTGATAAGAGAAAATTTAAATACAGAAAATAATGGTCCTCGTTTAATTAAAAATATGTTTAAACAAATCATAACTTATTTATTTGACTGAGTTACAGTGAGTTTGATTGAGTTATTATTACAAATAACTTGTGACATTTCTTTTAGATCGTTATTGGATTCAAAAAACAGTAATACATATTAAAATAAAATTTAAACCATACGTACATAAATCGGTCAGAATAACTAAGGTCATCACATATTTAATTTCTGTCAAAACTTCATTATTTAAAAACGACCGAACAATTTTTCAAGTATAAAAAGTTATTTTAAAATAGTTTAAAATATAAGTTGAATAAAATTTTTAGTCAATCAATGTGATATTAAATCATAATTTCTTTTTAAGTGTATTTATTTCAAGGAGATGCAGATGCGTAATTTTGTATTGGGGTTTTGTATAAAATAAAATTTTTACTCGGCCATATAAATCAAACCAAATATGTTTTTTTTAGACAAGAGAGTCCTTCCATACATTTTACGATGCACAAGACATTGTAAATCCAATAATTACTCTAGACTTTAAAATTACTCTAGATTTACTCTAGACTGACATTAAAAAAAAGAACTAAAACCAAAGAATAAAGTGCTCTATGAAACGCATATTATCGAGGCTTAAATTAAAATTACTATTAAAAAGAAAATTTATATAACTTATACACTTTTAATAAGGCGTAAATTTATCAACTACTCTAAGACATCTGTTCTAGACATTAAAAATCCTTCTTTAGACTAAAAGTTTTTATCAATTATGATGATTACCAATGTTGAAATCTCTAAAACACGAAACAAAACTATGTTCGAATAAGAATAATTATTCATGTTCTTCCAGATTTGCAATCGTTTTTCTTTCTATTGAAATTAACGCATTTAACCGAGAGTCCAAAATTAATACTAAGAACTCTCCTCATTACGAGATCTAAGGTCGTCTGCTGCTATACGAATAAGAAATAGCGCATTTCAAAGAGGGGAGTTTTTCTCTCTCCTGCTTCTCTTTCTCTCACTGACTGGAGCTAAAATCAGTATTAAATATTGACGCAACAACCCTACTTGAAATAGGCAAACCTCGTAAACATAGTCACCTCCACTGCTCCAGACGAATGGAGAGGGGAGTTCTTTACATAGACAGACTATACCTTGTTAATTATTCAGATTCAGAATTACAAGGCTACGGAAATGAACATTCTATTTAGATCGACAGGTTGATTTTGGAACAAATTATCCCTTTAAGAATATTCTCAAATGTGCTTAGTACCACGGTGGGTAGTGCAGAATACGGAGTTGGTTCTAGACCTGTGAGGAAAATAAAAATTTAATTTTTAAAGCGTTTTTGAGTTTTTTTATCGGTCAAAAGCTGACCCCAAAAGTTATTAGCCTGACCATTTAAATTTCATTCGTATGAGATCTACAATTAAATAATGTAATATTCGTAAAAAAAAAAAAATGAAATTTCTAAAGTTGCTACCTTTTTCCTCTTATAAGAGTGACACCATTGATAAAAAAAATTACGGAAAATAAGTCAGAGAGTTTAAAATAATCATCATAAAAAGAATTGCCTTATTATGTCAGCTCAGAAATAATTCAGTATGAGCGAAATAAGCTCTACATTCATTTCCCTTTACTCAGCAAGAACCTCCTCATTACCTTCTTACAAAAGAATCCTGTGTTCTCCGAGATATTCGAATGTGCAAAACACAACAGGGCAGAAAACGGTGGGGACCTTCTTGCGCAAGTAGAACACAGAAATAGGCTGATGGGATTCAAGAATATTGCAACATTTCTGTCAAAATAGTTCACCATTCGTCTGTTAGATGGTGTTTTACCAGGGATAAGGCGTGGCAAAACACCCCCAACCTAGTGAACCCCGTAGCGCACGGCATCAGCAGACTCGAACCAGTTCTGATGAACAGAAGCTTCATTATAGATTTTCCTTTTCCTTAAATTACAAGAAAAAAAATTAGAGGGGTTACCTTTCGCTGCAGCTGATGTATGATGACGCGTGGGAGAGTTATGTGGGTGGCCCAAATGGGGCCCACCCAATGACATTCCGTGCCCATCACTCGACCATGGAAGGCGTCGCAGAGGTCCATGTTCGCGTCGTCATAAACAACATCCATCTTCGCTTCTTCTGATTGCTTCTGCATCTTCGCCAGGGAGTGTTCATTTAAGGTAACACGTATTCAAAACACGCAGACTTGGAGATGCTGTAATATATGTCTCCAGACAAGTTTTTCTTGCAAGTCAGGATGATCTAAAGTCCTTTTTTTTATCTTTTTACCCTCGAAGCATGTCACATTAGGAAAGAAACTCTGAAAGAAAGTAGATGGAAAGCGGCTTTTGCACGATTAGTGGCTGAGTTATAAATTATTATCGCGCTCCTTTTAAATTTTTGATCGATGTCTTGTAGCTTATATTTTTTTTTAAACAAATTATTCTTTTTAGCTATCCGATTCGAGGGTAAAGCTAGACATTTTTCTTACTCAGGGAGGGGAGATTCTATAATCACATCAATGAAACTTGTTACACAATATGTATGTTATGTAAAATGTATGAAACGCCTGGTGCCTTTCTGAAATAAGATAATTATTATATACTTTACCCAGGCATTGTACGTCATACTCTGGTATTCTATAGAGTGATAAATACTCTTGAGGCAAAATATATACAAAAAAAAATCATGATAAGACGTTCTTTTCTCAAAAATATAAATGTTTTGCAATTAAAAGGCCTATTATATATTCATCGACATTTTATTGAATCACTAAGCATTCCGTAAAATGTATGGTGTATTTCATACTTCGGCGGTTTGCTCAGTAGTCATTTTATAAAATGCTTAGGTAATTTGTGAAATATTAACGTTTCATATTTTCGGTTAATTTTAGACCTTTTATAGGCAGCATAGATGCAGCTCATAGATTCACGATAACATCTACAATTTGTTGTTTCTGTACTCATATTAAAGGAAAGCATAGTTTGCAATTTGTGATTGATTTGATAATAAACTTTGAGTGCCACGGTATCTGTCTGTTCTGGTGGAAAACTGGTGGTTGTGAGCTCAATCCTAGCAGGTAGCTTTGTATAAGCAGCAAAAAGCTCGCAAAATTGTTGGTAGCTGGAAGTCCTCTCGTTAGTTGTGATGGGGAAGTTAGGAGAAAGGGTTATCAGCTCAAGTGCTGTCCTCGTCGTCTGATTGGGCATTAAATGACTTTCAAAAATTAAATGACATTCCTAATAAGAAAATTCGTATTTTATTTATATATATATATAGTATACTCTCGATATTTTGAAAACTTTGTTATGCCAAAAAAATATTTTCCCCCTTGGCATTATGAATCCACCCAATGTTAATTTGAATACCTATGTCGAAGATTTTCTTCTCAAAACCTTGTTATGTCAATTTATTTATTTTTTTTTTTTTTTGAAATAGTAAATGAGTTTTTTCGAAAGATACACAATGTCAGTTTATTGTAACCCAATTCTTTTCTATTTAATGAATAATTATTTTTACCTTACTCTTAAAAATGAAATCATCATTGTTGTATTTAGACTTATAGTCAACTATCATTATATCCATATTTATTAGTAATTATTCTTATGTTTCGTGACTCTAGTTTTTAATTTAATATTTTAGAATATAAAAATATATTTTTCTACTTATTAGAACATATTTAGCTCTGAACCTGTAACCTTTTTTTTTAATTTTTTAATTACGGCTTTTTTTTATGCACAATGAAGGAAACTTTCATATTTCCGTTATTCTGGGTGTAAGTTAAACAAAAAATGTATTTAAATTATTGTATTTAAACTTTATTTTAGTAAAAGCCTGCCATTAAAAATTACAATAACTTGAAGTTTTTTTGTGGAAGAAATTACAATTCCAAATTTTCTTTTCACCACTTATTTTAATTTGATCTGCCACAAATCCTAATTTTCTTTACACCACTTATTTTAATTTGATTTTTACTTTGAGTGACTTAGATTAACTTGCTTCTTTGCTTAACGTGAAGGAATTTTATGACTTTTTTTGGCTTTTACAGTGAGTAAATTTCGACCACTTAATTTTTGGCCTTCACTTTTAGGGACTTTGTGATAACTTGACTTTGACCTTTATTAACGATGACTTAGAATACTTTTATTTTTGTTGCACAAGTTTGCTATGAAGAAATGGGACTGAATTAAAGAAATATATAAGGTTGCATTTCGATTTCGTTTGACAAAACTTGACTTTAATTTATGGTTTTAGCGTGGGCAACTAAGATTACTTTCCTTTTTAATTACTGTTAGTGTTTTTATCAACTAATTTTAACTTACCGTGAATAAATTTCGATAATCTAACTTAGATATTTAATGAAAGTGATTTTAGTACCTTTTTTCGAGTGAATTTTTATCACTTTTTACTTTAACCTTTACTCAGTAAATGATTTTGGTAATTTTACTTTGGCCTTTACTTTACTAAATCAATACTATTTTGCTTTTTTCTTTATTTTGAATGACCTTGATCAATTGGCTTTTACTACAAATGACTGAGAAAATGAATCGCCATATTTTGATAATTTTTTTGCTTTTTGTCAATAAGTCTATGACTTGCTATCCTTACATAGTAAAACTGTAGTATGGACATTACTTTTGAGAAGAATTATAAAGGCATGTACATTATTTGGAGCAATTAGAGAAAACTTTGTGCAAAACTTAATTAATCATAAACTTAAATCAATATATATATNATATATATACACCATGATAACAAAAAATGTGGTAACTGAATAACCACATTAAGACATAAATTTATTTAAAATTTATGGTTTTATTTTTAGTTCTTCAATTTTTCGATACTAACTTTTCACGGCTTCGCGTAAACTATTCAATTTATAATTAAGGTAAGATATCGACATATTCGAAAACTGATCAATGGACGTAACAGTAAATAACTATTCATAAGTTTACGGCATTCAATAGACAATTATAATTGATTAACTGATTGTTATAAGGAACAAAATGTCTAAAAGTTAATTGGGCAATTATTTAAGCCTAAATATTATTTCTAGAACAATCACAAAACATTTCATAACTTAAATAATGCGACGACATTCCTTAACTTTCGTTTTTCGTCCAAACAAAACCAATTGCTGGCGCCAAGGCTCGAAAACAAACCATTAGCAATTCCTTTCTTTTCTTCCTTTGTTTCTTCGCACAAGTTGGACGCTTTTCGATTCTAAGTCCATTAAAGAGGAGTATTCGAACTTTTGGGGATGGTACCCAAAATCATGGCGTCAGTTTGTTGGAGGAATTTGTTCGATCGATGGTATTTTCTCCCTGGAAATCAATAATCCACTTCAGTGTGAAATGGAGTTGGCTCACTTCCACCCCAGGTCGCCAATTTTCAGCTCTTATTTAGGACTATGAGATTTAAAGAAAATCCCCCCTTGATTAAGAACTCTGTGAGTTAGACTTCATTCAATACTGAGAGAGCTTTGTTTCATTTCACGAATTTCTTTCCGTGAAACTAATTCTACTTATCTTCCTTACAAAAATCAGTGATGAGTTTTTGAGCGTGTTAGTTGCAAAGATATAATTTAAAGTCGGTTTAGTTAACGGGATTAAATTTGTAAAATATAATTAATTTATTCGTGTACAAATTATTTCTTATGTTAACTAGGGTGATTACCACTTCACGCTTTGCTCACCAACCTCCGTGATTACTTCATAATAATTTTTGTTTATTGACGATAAATACTATATCTTTATGTAACATCAAAAGTTTCTTTATACTATTAAAAGGTTCTAAAAATCATGCAAATTTTTGCATCAACTGAACACATTAGAACTTAAAAATTATTATGAAAATAAATGTTATTTATTAGAAAATTAATTATAACTTATTTACCATGTACTAATTGTAGAATTGTAACTAAATATGTTTATCATAAAATGTTAAATTAAAATGGTACTATCACGCTATTACTTTATAAAGTAGGAAAAATGCTCTCAGTTTTAAGAATTTGATTTTGCGTCAGTGATGTTTGCTTACTACTATTAATTAGCTAGCACAATTATTAAAAAAAGGAGATTATTATGTACGTTCTGAAAAATTTAATTATTTTTTCTTTGTTATGTCAGATAAACTCAATGATTAACGTGAGCGTGGTAGCTTCGGTGAACTATGTCATCAAATTAGTATTCCTTCGGCAATTTGAAACAAAGAATTTATTTCTGTATACAATTATGCTTTTAAAGTGTTTCTCTATAAAACTAAATAATTTAAAATCAACGGTGTTTGAAATAAAAATATTTAATTATTAATTCGTTCTGAAAAATGTAATTATTTTTTCTTTGTTATGTCAGATAAACTCAATGATTAAAGTGAGCGTAGTAGCATAGGTGAATTACATCATCAAATTAGTATTCCTTAGGTAATTTGAAACCAAGAATTTATTTTTGCATATAATTAAACTTTTAAAGTGTTTCGCTATAAAACTAAATAATTGAAAATCAACGGTGTTCGAAATAAAAAAAAATACGTTCCAAACTGAAAAGCAAAATTTCTGAAGAATTAAAGTTAAATCTTTTAGGAGAAAAGTAAAAAATCACTATACAAATATGGACGCTAATAGTGCTTGATTAATTTTGTTTAAAAAGTACTAAATGAAATTTAAAAAAAATGATAAACTAAGTTACTAAAATGAATAATTAATGAAGAAATGACGCTCATTCGCTTAGAAAGAAAGCAAAAACTCGCTATGCTATTTTTGTCTCCAATAGTGATTAATTAATTTTGCATACAGTTTCTATAACTGAAACAAAACAAAAAAAAACTATGTACTTAATAGCAAAATTAAGAGAGAATTGGCACTAATTCATGTAGGAGAAAAGTAAAAGACCACCATACTTTTATTGAAGCTCAAAATGCTTATTTAGTTTTGGTAATGGGTACTAATTATAATAAAACTGTTAGCTATGTTCTAAGAAGTAACAATAATACAAAAATGGTTCTAATTCATTTAGGTAGATTAAAAAATTGACATGGTATCATTGAAGTCATAATGCTTAATTAGTTTTGGTAATGGGTACTTATTTCAATAAAAAATAGGCTTTGTAAAGAAAAACAAAATTAATAGTGATATGGTTATGGAGGAACAAAAAGAAATCGGCATACTATTTTTGATCTCTATGGTGCTTAATTAATTTCGGTAATAGGTACTTTTGGTATTAAGGTAATTGGTACAATTTTAGTCAGTACCAGTTTTACTAATGGAGGTCAAATTAGTATATTTAGCAATTAGTATATTAGTATAGCAAATTAGTATATTAGTATATTAGTATAGCAAATTAGTATATTAGTATATTAGTATATTTATACTATTGATACAGCATTTATGCTGTGCAGTTTTAATACAAATATTGTGGAAGGAGGTGTTTTACGGTCATTCGAAAATGATACGTATCAGAGAAATTCATTTAATTGTGGTAAATTTTGAACATCATGAGTTGGCCTCGAGCAATAACATCATTCCAACCAAAAGATATTGAATACAGTTAATTATTATTTTGATGGGACGAATTACTAAAAACTTGTCTTCTGAAACCTTCAACGTAACACCGGCAAGGACAAAAATACTGATAAAAAAAAAAATAATTTTTTCAGCTATATTAACTGTGTTAGTATGTGTCTTTCAATTATGTGCATGATTTTATAAGGTTGCGTAGCACTTATTTACTGATAGTTTAATTTTAGAAATTAAACCAGATTAAGTATAATCATGATTTAAACTTATATACCTTGCTTACTTAATAGCGATATTTCATTATTTATTAAAAAACATACTCATATGATATGAACAAAACATAGTTAAACTAGAAATAAAGTAAACATAAATCTCACCCAATTTGCATCGGATTCAATATCTCAATTCCATGAGTTCAATTATACATTGACCTATTTCAGCTTCTAACCCACTCTGTGCTAAAAAAAATCATTAAGTTTGATATTACTTAATAATGTAGGATTTATTTTATAATAATTAGCATTCTTTTATAAAAATTCATTGAGAATAACAAATTTGCATGTAAGTAAACTTGTAATCGCATCTCATAGTCTCTTGATAATTGAGTAATTTAAAAATTTCAGTGGCGGATGAATTTCGAAACTGAAATAAAAAAGTGTAGGCTGCAATTGTTCCACAGAAATCACTTTTTAAACATTAATATACATTAATTGAATATTACAATAAGCTTTCCCTGTATATTCTTTAATTCTGTAGTTTTGAAAATTTTAAAGAACATTGAAAAGTAAAAAGATTTATCTGTACAGTTGAAAATTAAAGCTTTAAAGTGCAATAAATATTTTAAAACATCATGTTCAACTTCTGAATGAAATAAATTTTGATTATCTGTTCAAATTATCTTAAGTTCAAGAATTAGAAATTTTCTTGCCATGCGCAAATCGATACACCCAACTGCTAATGTAACTGAATAGCAAGCAATTTGCAAGGGAAGACTAAATTAAAATAATAACATTGAAATATGAAATTATTAAATAATATAATAAAATTATTAAATAATATGATTAAGTGAAATTTTAAATTAAAAATAATGAAATTATTTTTAATTTAATTATATTGTTGTTGTTGTTTCTAATCCCCAAGAGGTTCATTCCAATTAGACCAAATCCATAAGTCCAAAAATGTTCAGAAAGTCTAAAAACAGATGAAGTTTTGAAAAAACCTCGTCGATCTTAAAAACGATGCAGTTTAGAATATGCTCGGACGAAGCCTGAGCAGTCCTACATTTAGTGCAAAGTCCAAAAGTCTTTTGCCCCTGAACATACGAGAGACACCTCAAGTGATCACTTGCAAAGCGAGACAAACAAGTCTGCTGGCTTCTAGGTCCCTCAAAAAGCAAGGCACTTCCAGGTCGTTTTCTGAAATGCCAACTATGCGGAAGAGGAACCCTCCAGAGATCCATAAAAAAAATTTTTTTCACTCTTCAAAGACCTCATTGAAAGTAGAAGATAAATCTGGCTGTAAGGGTTCCAAAGAAGCATCTTTAGCCAGTGAGTCCGCCATCTCGTTGCCTTTGATTCCAACTTGTGATGGAATCCATTGGAAGTGTACCCCAAAGTCCGCTGAGAGCCTGAAGAGCATCCCCAAAATTGAAGCCGCAGTCCTGTCTCCAACATTCATCCAGTTGCTAAGGTTGTTGGATTGAAGATTTGCTATCCGTCAGTATCCATATATGCTTAAAGTCAGGCTCAGCAATATTCTCAACATCTCTCTGGAGCTAAATCAGTCTTCTACCTTTGGTGCTCCAGGTCACTTTCGGCCAACAGAAGCTGTAACTCTTTCCCCTGTACCCCCCCTGTGCAATTTAATTATTAAAAATTATTAAAATAATTAAATCAAAATAATTAAATTATTGACATAATAAAAGGGAAGACTGTTATTTTCAAAGTATGGTAAATCATTTTCAAGAATGGTCAAAAATCATCAAAAACTTGGAAAGGTTGACTCAGCCTTTTATCCCTTCAGTAGGTCGATAAATGAGTGCCAAGCATGCTTGGGAACTAAACAATGTGGGTTCGGCGTTTGGCTGACTACCTGACCGGAACATCTGTTGCTGCACCTCAGAGTGCAAGGTCAAGAAAACCGAGATTGGCACAGTAGGCCTTGGCCCTCTATGGGCTGTTGAGCCACTGAGTTAAGTTAGTTAGCAATGAAAAAAAAGGGGGGGGGAACTACTTTATGTTAGCTATTTTCTTTTGATTGATTTATAATGATTCAAATTCCTCTTTTGCTCTGACCGAGCTAAATTATAATTTCACAGATTTAACTAAATAATTTTTAATTTTCTCATTTAAATGTAAGCTTACGACTTAAAATATGTAAGTTTTTTGAACTTCGTGTTTTTACAGAGATTCAACGAAGTATAGTAATGGTGGTGATTACGCAAGAAAGCTTCAAAAACTAGTTTATATACAGTGCGAGGCTAAAAAGTGTTTTAAGAAAAGCGTAATCATTTTAACTTCTTTTTTCAAACTGATTTTTGCGAATCTAAATATCTCTTTTGTTCTGATAGACTGTAATATTGATTTGTTTGATTAAATTCATGCATTTTTTTTTCTTTTTTGATTGTAAATTTGTGCAATACTGATTTACACCCAATATATTTGTGCAATACTGATTTACCCCCAATATATTTGTGGAATACTGATGAATACCCAATATATGATTACTTAAACAAAATGCTAGTATTCATTGCGTAAGCTTTTTAACTTCCTTTTCTACAAAAGTTCCAAATAGACAGAGCAAAGAAGGTATTTTATGAAACAATCTCGAAAGGTTTCAGCTATTAATGACAAGAGGTGATCGTTATTTATAAATTAAAAATGTCTCTTTTTTATATACAAGTCATTTTTATTAGTTTATTAAATCAATCAAATAACGTATTTTGTTTTAAAATATGTGACTAACAATATCAAGGTTATTAAAAACTTCTTTTAATTAAGACTTAAAAATGTGTAATTGCAAGGGAAAAAATGCAAAGAAAAGAAAGAAAGAAAAGCAAATCTGAATTTTTATGGTTATTTAACTTTTCTTATCTTTTTTCTTATCTGAACTCAAAATTCTTTAATAAATATTTACGAATTTCATTTATTTTCTCCTCCAGGTAGTTATCCAGATCAAAATGAAGTGAATCAAATGAAATGGAATCGAAATGAAGATGATTTCAAAATTCTACTTGCAGAAGCTTTGAGTTATCTCCAAAATCTCAAGAAAGTGGCTTTGGATTAAATGATTTGACAGTAATTTTTAATTGAATTCTACATATTACATAGATGCAATTTCTGTAAAAATTACATTAATGAATTCTTTTTTTTAAGCAAATCATATATAAAACTGTATAAAAATGATATATGTTTTGTTATCTCATAAAATAAATATGTAATGCATTTAAAAGCCCAATATATACATCAAATAGGCAACTAAACTCATGGTATTGACATTGTAATACATTGAATCATCACTGTGACAAATCAAAAAAATATTGCAGCACACCAAATTGATACCATAAGACATCAAATTTGCATAACTATTCTTAAAACACCTGTTCATTTATAAATGAATTTAAAATTGCTTTTACCTCTTGAAAATTTCGAAAGCATATCTGAAACAGAAAGTAAGAAGAGCATATAAGAGTACTCTCTGACACTCGCGAAATCACTAAAAGCAATCTCACACTGTAAAAAAAGTCTCAAAACGTTTTTGAATATATATGGGACAGCTACGGTGCATGAAGTTTTCATGCACCGTTTCTGAATAATTCAGAAACCTCTTTCTGAAATATTCAGAAGCCTTTAGAAAAATATTTTTAATCAATTCTCGCAGTATCAATTTTTTTTTCTAATGATTTTAAGCGTTTCTTAATATATTAGAAACTTTTTGTGACCAACAATGTCAACCGCCTCCTATCAAAAGGTACATCAAGATAGAATCGAGTTAAGATGCCTTATATACTAGTGAATTAAAATTTAATAGTTGTAGTGGTAGCTAAGCTATACTCTCAAACTGAATCGGCGTAAATGCAAATCAGTTTCCTACGTTTGAAAATAAAAGAAATATTTCTCAATTGATCAGAAACATGATACTAAATTAAGTTCTCATAGATTTTTGTAGAGTTATAGTTAGTTTCTGAAAATTTTTACAGTGCACTGAGACAATACCATTACATATCAAATCGATAATATAACACATCAAAATTTGATGTTATAACGCATTAAATCTGTATAAATATTCTAAAAATTTTTTATATTTAATTATAAATTATTTTAAAGTGGCTTTAATCTCCGAAGAATTACAGAAACATATATGAAATAGAATATGCTAGCGTATAAGTGTACTGTCTGGCAATCACTAAATGAAATCCCAACGTAACTGAAAGTAACGTAACTGAGAATCACTTAGTGATTAACTGACATTTTTTCACCGTTTTCAAAAATCTTGTAAGAGAGAATTTTAGAAAACTGTTTCAGTAAAGTGTGTTATCGTAACTTTTAGTTCTTTTAACAGATTTTTTTTAACATTTTATTATTATTTAGAGTTAAATCTTTGTTTCATTTTAAAGGCAAAAAGTTAAAAAGTTAGATATTAGATGTAAACACATTCAAAAAGAAAAAAGAAAAACTTTTATGGAGGGTTTAAAGTCACTCCTTGCGTTGCGGTAACGTCAAAATATTTTTTCAACTGAAACATTTTTCCTTCAAATATTTCTATATATTTTTAACATTATCATGAAGACAAAATTTACTGGTGCCTTTCATATAAATATTTTTACTTCTTTTCTATATCGTTGATTCTACAGTTTGAAATCCAGGAAATGTTTCGAGTACAAAAAGGCAAATGAATAGAAAATGTGTTAATATATTTTAAAAATAAAATTTCTAATAGACATGGTAAATAATGTGAAAATAAAAATAGAAATAAAAATTATTGGAGTTTTTAGCAAAAATTTTTTCGAGGAGTATTTTTACTCAAATTTAAAAGAAACAAATTATTAATCAAATAAATACTTCGCCTTAAAACATATCTTAAATAAAAATTTAAAAAATAATGAACCGTCTAAATGTAATGAACTAACACGCAAACTGTATATTTCTATTTTATCAAAAACTTGAATCTACTTTTTATTATATTGCTTTCTAAAGAAAGAACTATAAGTGAAAAGTTAATATTATATATAAAAGTTAATAAAAAT
Source organism: Parasteatoda tepidariorum (assembly GCF_043381705.1). Lineage (NCBI taxonomy): Eukaryota > Metazoa > Arthropoda > Arachnida > Araneae > Theridiidae > Parasteatoda > Parasteatoda tepidariorum. The sequence continues at coordinate 15,348,396 of NC_092211.1, forward strand.
ACATATACAGAGGCACAGAAGTCAAAATTAAGAATGAGTTATAAGTATTAAATTAGATTTATCTCCATTTCTATTATAAAAATTCACAAAAAAACCCTCACAGTTATTTTACTAGTTTACTGTGACCAAAAAGATTTTTGGAAGCAAAAATGAAATTTTACGACAATTTTAAACAAAGAATGAAAGTATGGAAATGTTTTTAAATGAATGCATGACATTGATTAATAAATTTTGGAAGGTAAAAAAATTTACGCTGTGTACGAATGGGAATTTTAGTTTAAAATAATATACTTTTTATATTTTTTGAATGAACTAAAAATTAGAGAAATTTTAAATGTAACATTATTTTTATGACAATATAAATAATGTTTCTTTAAAAAGCTTAATCAAGAAAAATTTTTAAAACTTCAAAATGTAATATTTGAATTAAGTGTTGAAATTTTGAAAAGAAAATTAAATTCTACTTTTATGTTATAAATACATAAAACGCTTTTACGATTTTTCACAATAATACTTAAAAAAAATTCTTCCAACCAATAAAGCGAACACGAATTTTGCATAACTTTATAAAACTTTGATTTTTAAATACATTAAGTCCATGTATTTGAAAAAGAAAGAAAGGAAACGAAAAAAAGAAAGAAAGAATACATAAATATCTCTTTTCTCCTTCTTTTAAATAAACTATTTTCAGAAAGTAAATTACTGTGATGAGATAGACAATTAGCAAAATCGTTGCCAATACATTTTACTTAACATCATTCTTGAATATTTTGGCATCTTTAGAGGCATTTCACGTCTTAGAAAGGAAAAGAAATATTATCAAATTTCCAAAATTAATGAGGCATAAAGACAACATTACAAGCGAGTGGTGACAGGGGCCCTGGGCGTATCCAGTCACGCTGTGAACCTTGTCACCAAAAGTATTAACATGAATCATAATCCAATTGAATAGCTCGAATCATTCACCAAAACGGCGTAAAACTAAGTTGGCGTGGCTTTGGCGAGTCCCAAAAAAATAGGATGTAAAATCATTCAACACAGGAAGGGGTCTGAGCATTTGACATCAATTAATACTCGAACGACGTGGTATGATTATGAGGGACGTCATTAAATTTTGCCGTGACACGCAATGGATGTGGTCACTGTTCATCACCTGTGACGTTCACCTGAACCGACCCATCAGGTGGTCCTCTGATCAACATTCTATTTTATAGCCAAATAATTCGAATATTTTGTCATCGTTGGTGTTTACGATCCATTTGGACAGAGCATAAAAGGCATGATGGGTGTTTAAAGTCTCTTTGTTATTTTCTCTTCCTCTTCAAATCTTGGATAACTTGTTCCTGGTCTTAGGTTTGCTTTTTGCACCGTCTACAGGAACACTGTAAGTTGCATTGTAAATCACGGGACGTAAAATTCGTTTATGGGTTCTTAAAACTTCGAGGCACTTGTTCATGAGTCTTGGAGAAGATTATTACCACTTACGGGTGATATGAATCTTTGGGAATGGATGGTAAATTTAACTTGTTATCTCTACAAAAAGCCTCAAATTATTACAAATTTATTCATCTCAAATATAGATTTAGGTCCATAAAAGGAAAATAAATTTCGGATTGAGAGATCAATTCAATGAACTTACGACTTTTTCTTATTTCGTTTACAAATTAAGATTTTAAGAGTTTCTTTCTTAACTGTTAGAAATTTTGTAACTTGTTGAATTATCATTTAAATGCTTCAACCGTAATATAGTGAACTATATTAGTTGAACTAAATCATCATTCTTTATCATCAAGTTACCGATAATATTGTTCAAATTGAACTGAAACTTATTTTAATTCAGCACCTTAGTAAGTTTGCAGCAAATTTTCTACGCATCATGGTTCAAGCTATCAACAATATGGTTTAAGGTACCATTATGGTTCACCTTAAACTGAAACATAGTTTAATTCAACACCTTTTTAAGGTTGCAGCAAATTTACATTGCATCATGGTGAAAAGTACCTATAATAAGGTTATACTTGGACTGAAACATGGTTTAATTCAATAACTTAGCAAGGTTGCAGCAAATTTGTATCGTATTATGGTTCAAGGTACCAATAATAAGGTTAAACTTGAACTTAAACATGGTTTTATTGAACAACTTAGTAAGATTGCAGCAAATATGCATAATATTATAGTTCAAGGTATTAGAAATATTATTAAATATTGAACGAATAAATTGTCACATATTTTAAACAGAAGTCATTTGTCATACCGTAGAAATCACACCGTAATTACCACAAATATATACATTATTACAAATATATAAAAATCAATAAATTTCAAACAGACAGTCAGTAATTGTTTAAGAAAGAAAGAAATTTTACAATTGAAGGATATTACAATTTTTAAATGCGTAATTTTTTTTTTTGCAAATAAGATTTTTATAAATTAGTCACAGAGGTAAAATTTTCTATATAAGTTTTATTAACTTATAAAACAAATATTCAAAGCAGAGTTTTATTAAATTTATCTTTCTGATTTTAAAAATAATTTTCCAGGATACATCTTTAATAAAAATAATCCTTAGAAAATCTAATGATATTTAACCACCAAAATTACTTCATAGGAATACTTTTAATTTCTTGTTACTACTGAAAGTACCTTTTTGCCTAAAATGCTGAAAACTTTTTTTAAAAAAAAAAGCGGATAGTGCGTTGTAATTTTTTCAGCTCACTTGAAATCATTTCATTATAAGAGACTATAAAATTTTTGATTCCCACGGTATTTTATAGGTAAAATTTAAATTTTTTTCTTGAAATTGTAATTTCTAAATTAATAATAAAATTGAAAGATTAAGTTAGAACCATGACTATTTTCAATAGACTGAAATATTCCGCAATTGAACATGCACTATTAAACATATCTTTCCAGTTATTCTTGCGATTCAGTTCGTTTTTTTACAATTACACCAATGGGAAAAAACAGAAGAAATTTCATCAAAAATACAAATATCATGAATAAAAGATTTTTCAACAAAATAAGAAGCTCTATAAAGGAAGTAAATGAAATATATGGCCTTCCAAATGACACATACCTTAAAGATGCGCACGCGCATGCCCCAGAAAATACTAAAATTTCCTTAAGAACACAACATGATATATCATGCGTGAAATAGGTCTAAAAAGTGCTTTTTTCTTCGACTAAACGTTTTGACCAAATATAATAAATTGTTTTCTATTCTATAGAACAATTGTGATTCTTCAATTTATATCCGCTTTGCGGCGTTGTCATGCTTAAAACAAGTGTCATTTATAAATTTAAAATTTCTATAATGTCTTTTTTTTATTTATTTATTTAAACTAGAAACAAGAATCGCAACCTAAAACGTGATTCCTCGTATGAATTAAATATATTTCGTTGATATCATCCATTTTCCTGAAAAACGCTATTTGCTTAAATAAATTTCAAATAATGGAAAATAAACGCGTTTAATTTTCGCTTTAAGGAATTCAAAGAACAATAAGGAAGGTAAAATTCATTTTGAAGGTCGTTATATCCTTTAATAATAATCATATGATTGCTACTTTTGTATGTAATTGTTTGTTCAATGTAAGGTCATTTTGACCTAAAGTCATAATCACGTGACATATTTTCACCAATTATTTTATGCTTCATCATTTAACTCTTTGGAGGTTTATAAATTATGCACATTATTTTTACAGCCTAATTTTAATAATAAAATTACTTCCACAGTCTTAAATATAAACTGTTAACTAAAGCCATACAAATATTACTGAAAGGCTTAACGAAAGTAGCTACTCTACAAGAAAAATTGATTTAACTTGAACTATAATAATCATTTCTTAAACCATTATGCGAAAACGGCTCTATATATATTATTTAAAGGCTTGCTGCATAAACGAAAAAAGTTACCTTTTAAGAAAACAGGATTCAATTTGAACTATAATAATCATACTTTGAACAATAATGCGAAAAACGGCTATACAAATGTTACTGATAAATGGCTAATAAAATGGATAATGCAAATATTACTGAAAGGCTTGTGGCATAAACGAAAATAGCTAGTCTATAAGAAAAATTGATTTAACCTGAACTATAATAATAATTTTTTAAACCATTATGCGAAAAAGGCTCGATATATATTATTTAAAGGCCTGCTGCATAAACGAAAAAAGTTACACTCTAATAAAAAAATAATCCAATTTGAACCACAATAATTATACTTTGAAACTTAATGCGAATTCGTTGCGACTTTAATTCATAAGTAATATGTTGTGTCTGAATAAGTCTTAATAATTTGTGTGTCGTGTAACAATCCTACTTTGAACCATAATGCGAAAAACTGCTATACAAATGTTACTGATAAATGGCTAAAAACGGCTATGCAAATATTACTGAAAGGCTTGTGGCATAAACGAAAATAGCTAGTCTATAAGAAAAATTGATCTAACTTGAACTATAATAATCATTTTTTAAACCATAATGCGAAAAACGGCTCTTCAAATATATTATTTAAAGGCTTGCTGCATAAGCGAAAAAAGTTACACTCTAATAAAAAAAAATCCAATTTGAACCACAATAATTATACTTTGAACCGTAATGCGAATTCGTTGCGACTTTAATAAGGTTCATAAGTAATTAAGTGTGTCTGAATAAGTCTTAATAAGTTGTGTTTCGTGTAACAATCATACTTAGAACCATAATGCGAAAAACGGCTATACAAATGTTACTGATAAATGGCTAAAAACGGCTATGCAAATATTACTGATAGGCTTGCTGCATAAACGAAGATAGCTACACTCTTTGAAAAATTGATTCAACTTAAACTATAATAATCATAATTTAAACCATAATGAGAAAAACAGCCATAGAAATAATATCGAGAGTCTTGCTGTATAAACGAAAAAAGTGACACTCTAATAAAAAATAATTCAATTTGAACTATAATAATCATACTTTGAAAAATAATGCGAATTCGTTGCGACTTTAATATGGTATATAAAAAATAAGTTGAGCCTGAATAAGTCTTAATAAGTTGTATCTGAAATTAATAGTGCTCACAAACTTGCACAATCTAAAAATTCACGTTAATTCTTTGTAACGATATCATTGAAAGTGCAATGTTATTTGTAATTTTTTACATCCAAATAATTTTACAATTCAAAATTAGTTCAACGTTGCATTTAAAAATACATTTGAATCTTTGCTCAAGCAAAAATGTTCCCAGGGGATGAAGTAAAAAATTAATTTTTGACTAGTAAATTCGAAGAAATAAAAGCTTTATAAATTTACTGATTAAATGATGCTTATTTAACGAAACTTATTTTGTTCATGCAATCTAAATTTTATAAATTATTTGAATAAAAAGAATATCTGTATATGGCAAATTTTTTACAATACGATAACAAAGAGTTTTAATACCATCATATTTAAGGTTATTTGACGGTTTTGTTTGAATATCATAAAATAAATTGTTATCTAAACATTTTTCCGAGAAATTTCTAGCGGGATATAAAATAAAAATTTAAAGACGAGACTCTGATTTGATTAAAGAGTAAAAATGCTGAATATTTTCCTCTGTCATTATCAAATTTTCAATTATATTTACAGTAAAAAAATATTCTCAATAAAAATTATTTTAAAATATAACTTAATTTCGAAAATTCTTAATCAGTATTCTTAATTTTGAAATTAAGAATACTGAACCTAAAAACGGATCCTTTTCTGTTGTTTGGTAAGTTATCAATAATAATGAACCTAAGAATAATTTTAAAAAATAAGCTTTTAAAAAACATAATTTTTTCATTAATTTGTTTTACATTAAGAGGTTTAATTTATTGCAGAAGAGTATTTATTATAACCTATTAAGAGTTACAGCATTAGAGTATTGTTTTTTAAACGAGGGGGAAAATAGGATGGCATGTGTGTTAAGGAAAAGTATATATATNTTTTTTGAGGATGAACATTAAAAAAATACCAATAATACGATTGAAGTCAGAGATAACTGATTTTGGTAACAGTAATGAAATGAAGTAAAATAAGAAACTTTGTACAAAAAAGTAAAATTTTAATAGAGAAACGTAATTCCTTTAAACAGGGAGAGTGTGACAAATCATCACTTTATTATTAAAGTCACTGGCATTGAACTAATTTTCTGTAATAGTTGATAATTCAAATTTAAAAAAAAATATTCTACTTGCTAAAAAAGAAAAAAATTAATGGAGAAAATGAACTTATTTGTTACTGGAACGGTAAAATGTACGGTAAAATACTACTATTGATACTATAAATGCATAATTTTGGTAGTAAGCTTTTGGCATTCGTACTACTGGCTTTATAAAAATTGATGCAGTTTTAATATGTACTAAATATACTTTTATAAAGGTACAGAGTATTATATGAGTAAATTTGGTGCCTATTACAGCTGCTTCAATACTGAGTATTTTAATGATAGATAGTGTGAAAATAGGTTTTTTTTACGACTCCTCAAAGATATAAGCACAGGAAAAAGTTGTTTGATTGCGTAGTTTAAAATATGAGTTACCAGATAATACTGAATGCAGTTAATTTTTATTTTAATGGGATGAACTGCTAAACATGCGTTTTGCTTAATCTAATGAAGCAAAGCTATCGAGAAGGTCAATAAATATTAATAAGTAATAAATTTTTTAACTATATTCTTTATTTGGAGGCATTTGAAATCTGGAATTTTATCGTTGCTTTTAAGTTTTGTCAAATATTTTAGAGATAACATCAATGATGTTTGTCAGTTTATAGCTCTCATTATTAAAGTTAGTTATAGCGCATTCTGTATTATTTAATTATTATTCAATCGTTATGACAGGTTATCTGACTGATAAAACGTGATTGTGATTGCATAAGTGGACTACGTCATCAGCTACGTCATTAGCATTCCTAAGGTTATTTGAAACCACTTGTTTAATTTTTTTAATAGTTATACTTTTAAAAAGTGTTCCCATATACCTAAATAATTTAAAATAAATGGTAATTGATATTTAAACAAAATTATTGTACCGAAAAGTAAAATTAAGGCAGAAGTTGAAATAAATCATTGAGGATAAATGTAATAAAATGCCAATATTATTATTGACGACAATAATATTTTTTTTTGGTAAAAAGAATTACTAATTAAAGTAAAAAATAGGACATATACCTAAAGGAAAGGGTAAAGTTAATGGAGAAATGGTACTAATTTGTTTAAGGGAGTATAAAAAGTCGCCTTACTTTTATTGACACCAATAATACTTAATTTTGGTAATAGACACATCATGAAAATTGGTGCAGTAGATACCAATTATACTCTTATATAGGTACTAAAGTATTTTAAGTGTGAATTTGGAGATAAGAACTGAACCATTGCAAAATGTTTTTGGATCCGTCGAAGCTAAAAGTGCAGGTGAAACTAGCTTGATTGTGGTAACTTTTAAATATCGAGTTTTTAAATAAATAAATAAAATGAGTTGCCTCGAACATTATGCCAGATGATACTGAATACAGTTAGCCTTTATTTTGATGGATGAACTGCTAAATACGTATTTTGGTTAAGCTGAAAACGTAAGTTAGTCTAAAGTTTAACGAATAATAAACAAAAAACATTGAAATTATTTTAGCTGTGTAAGTTTTTGTCTTACCGTTTTGTGCACTATTTTGTTGCGTTGTTCTATTCTAATTTATGTAGGTATATTTTTTACTCCCTTCCAAGAACATGTATTCAGCTAGTTTATAATATAAAAGTTTTAAAAAAAACATAAAATATTTACGAAAAGTATAAATTAATAACTTAGTTTCAGATATTTGATTTCGAATTAACTCAATCCATTTTCAAAAATTTCAAGAACGTACTTTGATTAAGGATTTGATATTTTGCACATATGTTTGTTTCGTAAGTAAAAATTAGGTTGTTTCAAAATAGTTTACGTCTTATATTATGTTTTTTAATTCGTATTTATCCTTCGTTGGAAATAGATTAATTTACTATTTTAGACGCTATTTTTGAGTGAGAAATAAAATTTAAAAATTTCTTGAGCAAAGCCTAATTTAGGTGTTTTTAGGTTAGGTTTTTTAGTATTATAAATGCAATGTTTATAATACTATATGAGTTACTCTTGAAATTCTCTTGAAGAAAATTCTTAAGTTTTAACATTTCATTAAAGTAATCAATACTATAAAATTTAACACCAAGAATAGGTTTTCAAAACTTTTATTGGTCATTTTTATTACTAACATTATTTATTTCCAAACAACCGTAAAGATAATCGATGTTGCTTTTTGAAAGAATGTGTTTTTCGTTAATCATTTCTTTTAATTTTATAGGTAGAATCTAAAGCTAAAATAAGGGTTTCATAGATATGAAAGAGAAAAGTCCGGTTATGTTTCGCATGTAATATATGTCTTATACTTTTTGGAGCTATCAGGTATATTATATCAATATTTATGAACATTGTTAATGCCAATCTTTCCTGTAATTTATTTTTTATATTTTTAATACTAAATTTCTTGAAATTGCCTTATATTTCAGAATTTTGATACATTATTACTGCGGTGATGATTTTTTCAATGATAATTGTTTTAGTGTTTAGCTATTATATTTTCTGAAGTTACCAGGCAAGAATTTTGAATGAATATTTCATCAATGATTATTTTTACTAGCATTCATTTGTAATATTTTTATTAATGTATTTTTTTAAATCTTTATTAGCTCTCTATTATATAGCTAAGTGCAATTGATTATGAGACAAGTATTTTTATCTAGAAAATTCACGTATGTTTATTTTCACGTCACGTATTATTAATGCCATCATCATTAAGCACATATTTTTTAAAAACTATGTACTTAGTTGAACTTTTTTTTTTAACATAAGTATTTTTTCCCAAGTAAGTTAATGTTTTTTCACTAACTTTCACTAAATTATGTTTTGTATTTTAATACGAGCTATTTTTCTGTATTTTAAAGATTAGTTTCCTTTTTACACTTTCATGTTACATAATATTTATATACAAATGAAATATTTAATCTAGACCAAGATTAAAACAAAAGCATTAACTTTTTATCAAGAGTGATGTTTTCATCTTAGGAATAGTATTCAAATAAATTCGAAAACTATTATGCATTTTTTTAAATTTATTTTCCCTAAACAATAACACTCAATAAGAGTTAATTTTAATGTAAGCCCACCATATACTTATAGCAGATTTCTTAAAGAAAATGCGTTTTCTAAACATCATATTTTAAGTACATTTTATCATTTATTGTAGTTATGTTCTAAAATTCATTGTATTATCAAGCTCAACAGAATGCGACGAGTAAGGGCCATAAGTATGAAAGCTAATCATAATCACAAGAATGAAATTTATGCCAGTCATTTTTAAGCAAAAATTTTATGAACGAAAAAATATTTTTTGAAGAATATTTTATGTACATAATTTTCATCCTTTTGACTTGGGAAACGAAATAAAAAATATGAAAATAAAATGGGTAAAATTAGTAAAGATTTAAGAATTCTTTTTAATCCGTTAAAAGTTTTATATTGAAATCGTTATTTCTAATTTGCTATTGAACAGTCTTCTTTAGAATATAGAATGAATGAGATCACTAAAATATTAAAGCCAAAAGGTGTCATTATCTTGTTTCGGAAATACATGCAATTAAATGCAATTCAGAATATGAAGATCATGGGGTGGAAGTCAAATTAATGCAACCTTATCAATCAAAATGCAATTAAATTATAAATTTAGAAAATGTTGTTTGGAATATTTTACTTACCTTTTTTTCCTCACCATGACTTCCACGGAATCGGGAATTGTCCAGATTGCATTGATTGCTTTCTAAGCAAGCACCTGTCAAAAGATTAGAATTACAGGCACCAACTGAAGTTGGGGTTCACTTGTTATTCATGGGAAGGCGGGCTTAGAGAGGTCAGTGCAAGATTATTGGGTCAAAGGGGACCTAGTCCGAAAATAGTAAGTAGCTTTTTTGTGAATAATGAGGATGAAACTAGTGAAAATTAACCAACGAGCATTGAAGGAAAATATTCCATTTATGAATGTACGTCTGATAATTTAGAAAGAGTTTTATTTAAACTATTATCAAAGCCAAGATAATATTAATAATAATAAAATAAGTAATAACTGATGCTGATCATGTATTTTTTTTAACGTTTATCTTTGTTAAAAAATAATAAAATTTTGAAATTTTAAATAAGGTCGTAATATTTAAAAAGAAAAAAAGTAACTTACTTTTTACATCTTATCTTGTTTATGTTATTGTTCGATTCCTGTCACTTTGATATTCATCAGAAGGAGAAAAAAAATTATGTATGTTATTAAAAAATAATGAAATTTTTTATCATTAACATTCAACAATTTATTTTTTACATTTCTTGCTGCTGCTTAAAATAATTTAGATATTGTTCAAAACCTGAAAATTTAAAAAAGTTTTTTAAAAAATACTAAAATAAAAATAGCTAATAACATAAGGAATGATGTTAAAAGATACCATTTCTTAACTTATTTCTTTTAATTAATTATAATATTTTTAATACTTTGAATTATAATCCACTTTAATTTATTAACTAGTTTAGTTACGTTCGTTAACTTATTATTTTTTTTAAGCTTTGTAATGTAAAAAGAGAAGGAGTGCTATGGGAAATATACATTCAATAATACATACATCCATACTTCGCTACATGCATCGCAAAATTCCTGATTATTGAAGTATAAATATGTTTAATGTTTCCAGTACCTAATTCTTTCCTTTTTTTTTTTTTTTTTTTNTTTTTTTTTTTTTTTTTTTTTTTTTTGAGAGAGAGAGAGAGGGAGAGGAGAGCTAAGCTGCTAACATTGAAAAAAAATTAATTGCGTAAGTTTTAGTTCCTATTATATTGCGAATTAAAATTTCTCATAAGCACATGTTCCTATTATGTTACACCGTTTCAAAAAATGAAAACTTTTTCACATATTTACATCAGCAGAAGTGAAAAAAAAAGTCTCATTGTTACATAATTTTGAATTTTCGGCAAGAGCATTATTTTGCTCAAGTGCTATAAACCTTAGCAACATCATGTCATTGTTTGACGCTTAATGAAACAAATGAAACTGACTCAATTTAAGATATCGATTTAAATCAATTAATGATGATATAAGTTGAATGGTTAATACAGTTTTTTGAAAATAATTCATCACTAATTTTAGTGAATAAATGCAACTCTTCTGATTAATTAAAACTTACATTTCTAATTCTTAATTTTTCTACTCTTAACTCTTAATTTAACTCTTTATTTTCGTATTTAACTCTTTTTTTAATACATAAATTTCTTTTCGATAAGTTTTTAAATTAAATTGTATCCATAATTTTAATTTTTCAAAGTAACGCATGAATAAATTTGCTTTAAAAGTTATCGCATTTTTTGCTGAAAACTAATATGTAATCAAAAAAGGTTTTTATAAGTCTTATTTTATTTTAAACTTTGTAATTCAAAACAATCAAGAGCAATATTTCTGAAATAATTTGATAGATTAAGTATTTTTGAAACTGCGCTCTTATTTTCAATTTGTAACTTTCATTTCTGATCAAGATATGATTTAAAATAAAAAAAATCTATGCTGAAATATTATGTTGAAATACATTCTTTTTTAAATAAACTTTTTTTAAAATTTTATTTATGTTAATTTCATGTGTTTTCTTTTTCGGATTGCAGTTCTGAAACTTAAAAAAAAAAATGTTTTTGACCAGATCAAAATAGAAATAAATAAATAAAGGAAAACATATGTTTTCATCTATTAAAGAGGTTTTTTCTTTAATCAAATAAAAAATGATGATTCGAGTTTATCATTTTCATATTATGTTTTCCATTCACACTTTTTAGCCAACAAATGATTTTTTACTTTTATATCTGGTGCAATATGGAACAATAAGGACTCGAAAAAAGATTCTATATTCGAATCGCGTGATTTCATTAAATTCTGAAGTTTATATCCAAAATGGCCTCTATGATTGCACTGCAAGCTATATAATTGTGGACGAACGGGCGAGTTCAGTTCTATTAAAATGACCGTGTCTGGTTGGATTGGCAGGCAATTGTCTAAAATGGCATTTTTCCACGCATGGAAGAATTCGCCATTGGCTGCTTTTTTTCGTCAATGCTCCGCCTAGGAAAACAGTGGCCCCGGGGGTGTCTTGATCACTAATGGCAACTAACGTCTTGGAAAGGATGTAAGGGGTTGTGCATATATAACGTCAATATTTTAAGAAAAGGGTCAGACTATCGCAAAGTGTCGTCAGTACATGGGAGTAATTTTTTTCATTAATCCAGAAGAAAAAAATATTCTACCAAGTATTTTTTTTCTCTGGTTAAAAAAGAAATCTTAGTTCAAAAATTTTGAATTTGTCACTATGTTTGAAAACTTTTGAAATTTCATTTCATATGATTTATCTAAAAACATTAATTTTATTTTATCAATTTTATGATTAAGTGTATTTTTCTTTCTTTGTTATTATAAGTTGTATTTAAACTTATGTTTTTTGCTTGCTTGTTAAACGCTTTATATCACGAGATGCATAATAGTAGTTTTATTTTCTGAGCGAAATGGAAGTCTCGATCAAGCTATAATGACCTACCATATTAATTTTTTATTGATTTAATCCATAAATTAATATATTCCAATAAATGGGCACAGTGTTATTTTTTTAATGAATTTTAAAGTTACATGATGATAATGCAGTAGAAATTTAGACGAATTCTAAATACAGAGTGCTCTGTAAGCAATGATTTCAACATATATTATTATTAGAATGATTGACATAGTGACATACACGTAAGGAGCAGCAAATTAATATTTTAAGCGTGGAAAAAATAAAAAAAATTTCAAAATCAGAAGTCTTTCTATTGAGGAAAGATACCATTAAAAGTACTATAACATTTTTGACTACCACAGGATATTGAGAAGAAGTTAAAAGGCAAATATCAGAAACATTTTTTATTTTTATTTTATGCCGCAATGAAACTAGCTTAAATGTTTTTAATTTCGATTTTTCTAATAGGAATTTGCAGCACGTTTTTTTCCACTCTCTTATATATTATATTTTTTCAAAAATTATTCGTAAGCCTTTTACTAATAATTTAGTACCTTATTTGTAAATGATTTTTCTTCATTTTTCATGAGGATTCTGAAATATGCATTAAGAGTGCTGATTAAAGAATGCTCTGCTTAAACTTTGAAAGTAAAAAGTTCCCACGAAAGCTCATTGTAAACCCGATGGGCTCATGGAGGTTATTTCATGAGAAACAGCATGATTGTGACAAAGTAGTTAGCGTTGCTCACTGGCCACATTTATTTCTCAGACATGCTAGCATTTATAGATCAAAAGCTGGATGGGATCCAAGCTGCTGCTGGCTACCGAATTCCAATCCATAACAACACCAACCTAGTGTACCATCAGTATGCTCCACTTTACCATCGTTTCTACCCTGTATGAATACATACATGCATTATTACATTAAGTATGAAATTGTTTTCTTCTTCTTCATCTGAATTGTCTTCAGATGTATTTTAAAATAACTAAAATTTTGTTGAATTTTTTCCATCAGATTCAGAATATAGCGACTAAAATGCAACAAGTCAATTCTTTTTTATTAGTTATCGTAAATTTCCCATTATTTTCTGCTAAATATTGAAAAATTATAGTATAATTTTTACGTTTTAACTTTTAATGAACCTAACAAACCACCTGAATTTTTCTGTTTTAATCTACAGATCGTAAGTCAAATATTTAAAGCCTATCTAAATGCCCCCTGAACTATTCTCTTAGTCAGAATAAAATAAATGACGAAATTTTTTTAAGACTTAAATAGTGTGCGATATCAACACTGCTAGAAATGTTTGAATCGTGTTGAATTGGTTGAACTAAAATATCGTTCTCTTATGGCTATGACTCATCTCGAACTGGAGCATGATTCATCTCAACACTTTATTATAGTTGCATCAAATTTGAACCGTACAATGCTTCGAAGTTCATATTATGGTTCAATTTTTTCTGAGAGTGTACTGTTTCTAAACCTAGAAAAATATTTTTAGTGATACAAATTTCAGTTATTTTTATATTAATTTATTTATTTTTCATTTTTTAATAATAAGTAATGCTTTTAACTTAAATGTCATACACAAAGGTTGCAAAAAAGAATCCTGACGTGTTCGAAAATCTACTAGTAAAAAGATATATTTCTTATTTGTATATTTCTTTTTTTTTAAAAAGGAAATACCACTAACTCAGAAAAAATAGTTCAACTTAAAACCATAATATTGGTACTTAAGTAAAAAATCAGTTCAAGTTTACTATGAGCTTATAAATGTGCTGAATCGACCCGTATTATTGTTCGATTTGAATCGTAGTTTTTCAGAATTAAGTTAAGGAAGGATTAATTTGCTCGATATTATGGTACAACTTGGTACCATTTGTCAAGTTTCGGTGCTTTTAAGGTTAATCCGCCTTGAAATTTCAATAAAACAGTTTAAGATTATTCATTGCACAAATAAAAAGTTTTGTATAACGTAATTACTTCTTCAAAAAATCATCTAAAGCAATGTTTATACATTTAAAGCGTAAAAAGACAATGGGCATTTGATTTTTTACGTTATACAATTAATTTCTTTACTCCATATACGAATAAAGTATATATTGGTAACTAAAAAATTTTCTCGAGTGGTACAACCATGAAATATATTTATTAACATATTACAAAATTCATGTATGAACATTTCTTTCTTTCTCTCTCTCTCTCCTATTATTTTATATATCTTCTCTTATTATTTAGGGTAAATGTTTTTACTTGTCCCTAAATCCGAAAGCTCTACAAACAATTTCGATAATTTAATTAAGACATCTAAGCTAGAAATTTTTGAAAAAATATTTTTATTTTAGGCAAACATTTACAATTCTCTCATTATTTAAATTTAAATTGAAAAAAAGTGCTAATAAAGACCAGTCTGCAAATTACAAAGTTCTTTTGCAAATAGAGTGAGTTTTAGAGTTTTTTTAGTTTTTTTTTTTAATTTTCTATTAAAAATTCTTTAATGCAGGTATCTTCGACTTTGCAGAAATAATATTAAATAAATCAATTTAAAAAGGCACCGTTGGAGTTCAATTCTATTTAATATGAATATTAATTTGACTACTTGTGCATTATGAGACGCTGTAAGCCATTTTATAAACAATCTAAAATAAAAATAAAACTTTTAATTCTATAGAATTCCAGGAAGTTGATTTACTTTATGGGCACTCATGATACCATATGAAACAAGTTTTACTAAAAATTATTAAATATTTATGGAGATATTAAGCAAAATGGGCTTTGAATTCCATGAGGAATTTTAAAGTTACGTAATTAGTGCAAAGTTATATATTTTTATTGACAAAAGAGTGCGTATACAGTGTGTCATTTATGTTTTCATAACAAAATATCACAAACTATATCTTTACTTCTTTAAGATGACATAAAAAAAACATATGATACACTAAGCATTCAGGAGTTCAATGTGAGCAACAAAGTCGCTCCAATGTCTGCTTTTAAGTAAACAGTTTGTGCAATGTTGAAGTACCGACATTCAGGGTGCTGATACTTTTTACCGCAAAATTCATTTTTACGGGAATATGTTACAGAATGAAAAAAATTTAAAAGGGAAAAAAAACTGATATACGGCAATTTTTAAAGTAATTTTTACAGTAAAATAAATATCACTCTAATCAACTAAATATTACTGTGAAAATTATATTATAATATTTTACGGTAAAAGTAGATATTATTATAAAATGGATTTTAAGGATGATGCACCCAAAGTACGGGTAATTACAAAATTAGAAGTCTCTTGAACAGTTTAATGCAGAACGGGGCTGATTTAATACGAGCAACGACGCGGAGTGCATGTTGGAGTACTAAGTACTGTACCGAGTACCTGATTACGATGCCATCTTTTAGGCTAGAGTTTGTGATATTGTGCTATGGAAATACAATTGACATATTGTACGCCTTCACTTTTGGCAGTAAAAAAGGTTTTTCCTGTTTTAATTTTGTACAAATTACGTTATTTAACATTTTTTTGTGTTGCTGTGTCCCTCTGTTTTATAATAACACTCGACGTCTCTTCAGAAGCTTTATGCAGCACGAGATCGTTTAGTAACGATGTAATTGGTCGGATAATATGCAATAAAACACGAGATTTTTATATCTATACAGTCCCTAAAAAAAGAACAAAAAATGTTCCTCTTATTTCCTTGCTTGCGCTCTAATAAGAGGAATTTATTTTATTTTATTTTTATTTTCTGGAATGAGTTCGACAATTATCGAAATTTGTTCGCTGTTCCATTCCTCTTCTCAAAGGCAAGTTACGCAATTGTTAAGTGCATATTTCGTGCGTATGTTTTGTCTTTTGAGTTATTGTTTTCTGGGAAATTCAGTGCAGTGGAATGTTGAATTTATGGTTTGTGCTCTTAAATCATCCGCACACGAAGGGAGCGGTAAATGACTAAAGAATTCACTGGATTGGAAAGAACAAACATTTCGATAAACTGCCCGTTTCATATTGTATTTGCTTTTATTCATTTCTTCAGAACATAGATATAAAAATGAACTTATCAACAGAGCACATCTTATTGTTTAAATGTCTTTCACAGTACGAAAATAATTTCTCGACATCTATCATTAATACAAGTACTGTGTCGTTTATTACTCACAAAAATTTTCACGACAGGAATAAATATCATTGTTTTTAAAACATATGTTGAGACATTTTCTAACATTTTTAGGTGATCGAAGACTTTAAATTAACCTTAACCTTCTAACATCGGTGTTCTTTATATATTTGTTTGGCACTCTAATTACAAGTAAAAATATATTTTGGTACTTTTTAACTATAAAAAACACTTTAATAGTTCCTAAAAAATCTGTTAGATTATCAAAATTATATTTGTACTAAAATATAAAATCCAAAACAAAAGGTAACTCAATTTTTTTTTCATTCATATTAAAAATTTTATCGATGATTGATTTTATTAATTAAGGAAATTTCAATGACGAATTACTGTTTCTCTTAGATTTACATAACTGCAAATAAGTACAAATTTGAAAAATTTTTATTTGAAGGTGTGCCGGGTATGAAAACATTGTAAAGACATTGGTGTTCCATAACTTATTAAAAGATTAAAGAAAATATTTTTCTCTTATTTTGACTTAAATTAGTACAAAATGATGAAAAAAGAGTTAAAAATTTGTTTAAAAAAATTTTATTTCGAAGGGTTACAGTTTTAATAAAGTTTCCAAACTGATTTGTAATGTTTCAGTATAATCCTAAATGCTAATTAAAAATTTAAATTTGCGAGTGTTTTTGTATGAGTACAGCAAGAAATGTTCACGATTCTTTTTTTATATATATATTTTACTCTACATACATTTTTATTGATCAAACGAAATATTTTTATCATCAAACATTTCTTCTTAAATTTAGAATAGGGACTCAATCAATGTTTGATACCCAAAAATATTCTTACTTTTTTATTGCAAAAAATGCCGATAATAATCAAAAATCTCAAACGAAAAGCTATTCCGCGTTGAAAGATGTTTTTGAAATTTTGATTATGATGCAAATTATACTTGAATAACAATAAAATGAAATATTTATGGATAAACAGAGAAGCAAATATTTTCTGACTTCATTGCTTCCATCGGTGTCAAACTTGTATTGGTAATAAGTATTTTTTCTTTTTTTTTAATTCATATTTGTATTTTAAAAGATCGGTACTTTACGACTTTCGGTATTTTTCAAAAGACATCAATTAAATGCTAAGAAAATTCTTATTACTTACATAGAAATCATGTTTTTCTTCCTAAAAATACTTCTCCTAAACAATTGTAATATGCGTCTTATTATTTTGTTACAAATTCTTCATAAACTTTATAATATGCATGTACACAAGAGCTCTTTAAAATATTTCCTTTAGAATACATCCAAAACTTACAATATTAAACTTTTCTCCTTTCAAAACTATTTGTAGATGACTAAAATGGTAACTATTTAAATTTACTTTCAAACATCTGTTATGATAGATTTGATAGCTATTCTCAAATGTATGTTAGACTAACTATTAAAATTGAATTATTTTTCTGAAATAATTTTCAGGATTCTATTATTACAGCTTTTATTATTATTATTTTAAGTTAATCTAGTAGCATTGTTACTACATCCTTAAATATTTAAAATTATACTCAAATGCTTTTTGCGACAATTATTTAAAATGAATATTTTGAAATTCCGGTTTCCTCTGTTTAATCTACCATTCAAGAAATAGAGAAATCGATTTTTCACACACATACAACGAAAAGTAAGCAACGCAGACACATGTAAAACACGACCAAAGGGATAAAATATTAAAGGATTGGGAACGAGGGAGTGGGGGAGTGTGCAGCGTGCCGTTACGATGAAAAGCCGGACGTGGGTCCCGGAATGTCCTGTCAGCGACGGCTGCTCCAGATGAAGATTTACGCGACACCGGCATCTTCTGATAAGACGCCGGCACCCCATAATTTAGGCAGTTTTCATTTCGTTCCAGGGTATGGAATGCAGGGGCTTCGCAGCACTCAGCCCCGGTAATTTCTATAGCGTGCTTTTCTGGATGTAATCCGGATGTGCCGGGTCCAGCCCTTGCGCGATAGCCCGGATTGGCATTTACTGGTGAGGAATGGATATCGTTTGTCAGCAGATCTTGGCTAATCGGATCTGAAATGACGTTTTCATTAACGAAATTTACGTTTATCAAAGCGTGTTTTTGAAAGGTTGCAGAAATGCCTATTCAGCCGAATTTCTTCCATTTCCGCTTCTATAGAATTCAATTTCAGTCAGAAGTTAGCTTGTTGCATTAGTAATTTTATTCATCTGGAAATAAAAAGATTATATTTAAAAACTTGGATAACTTTTAAATGTGCTAAAGAAATGCTTATTTATTTTATAAGAAAGCTTTTGTAAAGTCATTATTTTCATAAAACATTTATCAAAGTGCACTTAGAAAGACATTTCGGAAATATATTAACTCTTTGCTATAACATTCATCTTTACATCGCACATTTAGATATATCAGGCATCTGAATACATCGTACATTTGGTTAAATCTTGCATTTATTTGGATTCCAACATCTCAACATATCGCTTTTTCTGTCATCTAAAAAAAACAAAGAAAAACTCTCAAAAATTTTCTACATTCAATCATATTCAACAGTTCTAGAAATAACGAAAACTTTGTTTTCCACTTAAAAAAAAAA